>NC_025997.2:46657692-46852230 GCF_000442705.2 Elaeis guineensis
AGAAAAAAATAGAATATATATATATATATAGACTCTCTTTCTCTCCCTCTTTTCTTCTCTCTACTTTCTCTTTCTCTCTTTAGTCTCTCTCTAAATTATTTCTCTCTCCTAAGATTTTTTTAAAATTTTGAGAAGAATGATGCTGAATTTAAATGATCCTAGTGATGGATTTTTGATTTGTGATCGCCGAACGATACATCGATATCCACTTTGATCAGATTAGGTATTTTTAAGATTCTATTTTTTATGATTTTATTAAATTATCTACATGATAATTTTAGCATGATTTGATCTGATCGATCGGACTTGTTGAATCATATCGTCTGAGAAGTTCAAGATGAATTTTCTCTTTCTAAAATTTTTTCTCTCTAAAATTGTTTCTCTCTCTTGATCGATTTATCAATAAGAATTTTTTTTTAATATTTTTGATCTGATGAAGAATCATAATCTATGATTGTCGGACAGTATACTGGCACCTACCTTGATCAGATCAAATATCTTTAGATTTTATCATCCATAATTCTATTAAATTATCTATGTGGTAATTTCAGTATGAATTGATTAATTTATCTTGATCAGATCAATCGAATTTATTGAAACCATATCGTCTAACTAGTACGATTCATCTTCATAAATTTATCTCTCTAGAAGTTTATTTTTTTAGAATTTATCAAGAAACAAAATTTTATTTTGATGAGTTTGAATGATTTTAGTGAAAGCATCCTGATCCGTGGTTGTCAGATAGTATGCTAGCATCTTGATCAGACCATGAATCCTTAGATTTGATCATCCATGATCCCGTTCTAGCCATGACTTAATTTGATCATGTTGATTTCACCAATCGAGATATTAGACCAATCGTAATGTTGAATTGTACCTCATGAATTCTCTCTCCTCTGATTTTCTCTCTCTACTTGATTTTATGAAACCAATGAAGAAATCTCGGTCCCATCACTTCAAATTCGATTTGATCTGATAGTCAAACTTTGGATCGTCTATGTCTTAATTAGATTTTGATTAGATGAAATTAGATGATCGGATCCAATCTAAATCGTTGAAATATGATATTCGTATTCTTTCTGATTATTGAATTTGATCTCGTATAGGTATCATTGACACCTGATAATCGGATATTGTGATATAGTTTATGAACTGAAGAATTTTGGAAGAAAATTTATAGAATTATATGGATTTATTGGAATGCGTTCGAGATAAGTAATGTTTCACTTTTTCTAGATTTATCGATAAATTATAATATATTTTTCTGACATAATTGTGAAACGATGCATGAATTGGATGAATGATATTTTATTATGAAAAATATTTTATTCGAAATGTTATGATGAAGCATGATTGAACATATTGATTTTATGATGCATTATATTGATTGATTTCGATACTACATGATTATATATTTTCTTATTGAAATTAAAATATGAAATATGATTTATGAAGAATTCTGATATAAGAACAATATGAATTGACAACTTGACTATGTAAAAGACCCCGCCAATAGGAGCATATACATTGATAATTGATTTGTCCTGATAGTTTATGTTGCTAGAGAGACCAGCGGCAAATCGCTAAAGAGACCAGCGATTTCGAAGGAGTTTACTGCCAGATGACTTGCAGCTCATCGCAAAAAGATATGCGGTGTTATGACCCTACCACAGGAAAAATATGGTTATAGCTCATAGTTGACGAAAAAAATTTAAGAATGAAAGAAATTAAAATTTCGAAAGAAACTCAAATTTTGAAAAAGAAATAAATTTAGCATGAACTATATTGCATAATCAAAATTGATTTCAAATTAATGAACTCGATATACTTATTTTTTATAAATAATTATTTATTTTAATGCTTGATAAAATTTGTTGAAAGTGATTATTGCTTACTGGACTGTCTAGCTCATTACTTCCTATTTTACTGTTTTTACAGATGTTGAGGAATTAAGATGATACAAGATATAAATGGAAGAGTGATCAGAAGCAGAATCTCCATACTTTTATTTTAGGTAGAAAGTTTTATTAAATTTGATGTAAGTTCTATGAATCATTGTTGAATTTATTGAGATATCAATTTAGAAATTTAGATCGTTATGGATTTAAATTATTGGCTAATTATTCTGCTGTTGTTTTAGGATAGCATGATAAGATGTCTTGCATGCTTATGGAAAAAATTTTCTATGAATATGCGTTCACAATCTCGGATCGGGGGCGTGACAATAACTTAGACAATTGCACTATTCATTATGAAAGGCACAATGCATGCATTACAAACAATAAATTATCATTCAAAAATTTTACTATTTATGTCTATCTATATGCGCATTCAAAAAATTAACTAACTTGATTTCAATCTTTAAATCCATTCAAGATTGGAGACTTCAAGTGTTATCATCTATCAATTTATGTCTCTACCTCACAACTGGATTATAAAGAGAAGGTTTGTACTGCCAGCAGAGACCTTTGAATTTGTTGATAAATTTAAGAAAAACATCACAGTGAGACCTCTCCAACTTTATTTGACAAATACTTTGATTATAAAATATTTAAAAATTTCCATTACCCCACCCAAAAGAAGTCCGGTTGTCCATCTCCGTTAGGAAATAATATGCACTGATAACTTAATAGCACAGCTACTCCTGGAATGCCCTTCCCCTTTACCATAACCATCTCATCACTGTACGGAAACAATGGCTCTTCTTTAGCTAAATTGCTTGTGAGTACCCTAAATTGGATTCCTGGTCCTCCGTTATACTGTCCAGGGAGAGGTACTAACTTCGAGCCGTAGGAATTTTTGAAAATAAAAATTTTATAAAAAAATATTTACTGTTTGATAATCATATTTATAAAATATTTTAAAATTTTAACATATATTTAATAACTAAAATAAAAAAATATTTTTGATATAATAAAAAAATAATAAAAGATATTACATAATATTATATAATAGAGAATAATATAATATTATATTATATATTAAAATATTATTATACTATATAAAATTATTATCATCTAATAATATAATATAATATATTAATTATAATCTAATGTAATAATAGATCGTAAAATATTATATTATATTATTATAATATAATAATATTATAATAGATTATATTATATATCTATAACATAAATATTGTTATATTTTTAAAAATATATTATTATACTATATAATATTATTATTATATTATATTATTATAATATAATAATAGATTATATTATATATCTATAATATAAATATTGTTATATTTTAAAAAATTATTTTATTGTATAATATTATGGTTATATAATGTAATATAATATATACTATAATATAACATTATTACAATTATGTTGTAATATATAATGTAATATAATATAATGGATTATAATCTAATGTAATAATAAATTATAATATAACATATTCTATTATATTACTATAATATAACAATATAATATATTTATATTATATTATTATTAAAATACTATTATGTTATATTATATTATTATAATATAATAATATAATAATAGATTATATTATATATCCATAATTTAAATATTATTATATTTTAAAATATTATTTTATTATATAATATAATATAATATAATATAATATATACTATAATATAATATTATTATAATTATGATGTAATATATAATGTAATATAATGTAATAGATTATAATCTAATCTAATAATAAATTATAATATAATAAAATATATTATATTATTATAATATAATAATATTATATTATTAATAAATATTATTATATCAAATTATATTTTAATAACATAATAATACTATAGTATATTATATTATATATTTATAATATATCATAATATTAATTTATTATTATATTATATTTATAGTATAATAATATAATATGATATAATTGTTAGATTTGTTAGTAGATATTTCTATCATTAAAAAAAAATTATTTAAATCAAAATAGTTTTCTAACATTAATCAAAAGTATTTTTGAAGAAAGCTTTAAAATAGAGCTTTTCGCAAGTAGACCTTTTTAGCTTTCTAAAAAAATAAAAATATTTTTTTAATTTTTTATAAATACTACTATATCATCTTAAAATACTTTCTGAGAGTCAGAAAATACTTTTTAACACTCCAAAAGCTTGGTCAAATGAGACCTAAGATCACCAGCTCGCAAGAACCAATATAAGCTTTGCATTAGCACAAGAGTCATTGAAGGACTCCATTAAAAGAGTTTTTTTTTGCCCTTTATATATAAAATTGCCATAAACCAATGAGAAATGAGCAGAGCAATAGGGCGTAGCATTCATCTATACCTTGAACACCCAAATATTATTTGTAGAAAAAAATAAAAAAATCCCAAATATTTGATTGATATATGCCATTGTACCCATTGTCAAAAAGCACAAGATCACCATCCTTTCATGGTCAGAGATGTTCAAAGGTTTTTTCGAACCCATCAGTTGTCAAGATGTCGATCCTCTTACCGTAATCTATTTCAAGGATGGTAATACTTAGGTCCTTTAGGGCGTAATACCGAGTTGAGCCCGATCCATTTGATAGGCTTAGAATAAAATTTAGAAATAAAGAAAAAAAATAAAACTTCACATTTGTCTGAAGAGAGGCAGACTCCTGATGAGAATTGCCCTCTTCCGTGATTTTTTGATGGAGCTCAAAGTTGGGAGGGACACTGGTGCCTCCCTTGGCTCTATTTAAAACCCATTTTAGTCTCCACTCGATCCTCACTAGTGATCCCAGCCCTTTATCGGAGTAGCCACTGGATTCTTCCTCAGTCTTCTTCCCGAACACTAGCTGCCACTAGCTTCATGGCCATTGCCAACCATCGCCAAAAGCCAATTATCATCTGGGCATCTCTTGATTTACCTTTCTCTTCCTCTTCCTTAGTTCGTGGAGCTTGAAGTCTATCTGGATACCACTGGATTTCATCACGCCAAGGGCTCGCTATTCTAGCTTTCAATTTCCTTCATTTTTAGCTAACTTTTTTGACTTTTTTTTTAGTGCCGATTGATGCTACCGACCGTCGTATTGGATATATATCCTAGAAGCCAATACGGCTGATATATTGTAATAACTCTCGGATACAATTTTATACTAAAATAATGGTTTGATCAATAAAAGTATAAATTTTATTTTCATTTCAGTGTGATGTGTCCTTGAATCATCCATGAAATTAATACTGACGATACATATTCTTAAGGTGTTGAGAATTAGAGGCATGTATAATTAATTTCTAAATTACTTTCAATCATAGTATCATCATGAAGATGGTGATCAATCTGAATAGACCGATGCATAGATTGCTTCTTTCGAGATAGATAAGTCTTTGATCTATAGTATAGAGATACTTAGCGATGAGTTTGGATAGTTGTTAGAGAATAACTAGTACCAAACATGATCATACGAGAGATCACATAGATTTCTATACAATCATCAGTGATCGTCTCGATGCTATAGTTATTTGAATGGTCCTTTAACCTACGATGGTATAGTTGTTCACTGTGAGGCCGCTAGAGTTTGACTGATACATAAACATGACCTCATTAAATCTTTGCAGTGGATGTTGGTAATAGTTGATCCACTGTAGAAGTAGGATGTGCATCTAGATGGAACCTATCGATCTTGATAGAAAGAAAAATTTTTTTAAGATTTGAGAGGCTAAATCTGTAAGTTTGTAGCCATAGCAGTGTATTGATAGAAAATTTTTTTTATGAGAATCATAATTGGATTTGAGCTAATCAAATTTATCATATGTTTGATGATGAGGTTTGACGATTTATCCATGACCTTCCATCTAATCAGGACTCATGATAGAGGGACTGAATCACAAAAACTATATCTTGAGGTTCTTTTTGGTTATGTTGGATTGCCCCTACATACTGCTAGGTGTCACTGGTGGATTGTGAGAGCTCACTAAGATTGTTCAAGATCGACGATCCTTATTGAGTTAAAGTAAAATCATTTCGATCCACTGAAAAAAATTTTAATGATACTATGATAGAGATTATGGTATATCGACTATCAGATAAAATTAAACTTATGAGATCACACAACAAAAGAATTAGATTTGGATTAAGCAATTAGGCTTATGAAGTCTCAATTGGATTTGAAGAAATCCTATTGGATTCAGGATAACCTTGCCAGCACAAGGTTAAACTCAATTCCTCTCTCAACTTGAATTTCTTATTTGATAAGAATTAATTCGAGTTAATTACCTACTAAGAACCTAAATGAATTAGATTCATTAGGCTCCAATCGTTGGGTGCCTAGAGTTTTATATCATATGTATTAGGGGTTGAAATCCCTAATCAATTTCTTGATTGAAATTAGTGGAGTTCCATTTGATTTGATTAAGTGTGGGCATCCCCACTTTGAGTGGTAGCGTGATGGACAAGGGAGAGGTGTCCCCTCTTCCCTAAATAGTGTGTGAGAGAGAACCTTAGAGGGCACCAACCCTTGGTCCAATTAGGCAAGGGCAAAGGAGAGAGCTACAAGTAGTCCTAGTGCGAGTAGGACTCACATTAGGAGACTGATTTGGTTTTGAATAAGATTCAAACCTCCTTTATTTAAAGAGCTCTCCCCTAAGATTTATTCATCAAAAAATCAGCAAGCTTTAAGCCTCCTATCAGCCCCCCTATGCCTCCCTCTCTCCTCCCTCTTGGTTCCAATGCCCAAAGGTGTTGGGCATCCACCATATTCCAACACCCAAGGAGCTTGGGCATCTCCTCTCAGTTGCTGATTTTCAGATCTTGATTGCTTCTAAATAAAAAAGAAAAGAGAGAAAGAAGATCAAAGAAAAGATCAAAGAGTTGATCAAGATCCAGACTTCGTTCAGATTTGCAGGATGATTGTTCTTGGAGAAAAAAGATCTACATCAAAGAGAACTGATCTAGGTTGATCTTGAGTGGATACCCATAGAGGCCAAGCACCTGCATAGCTAAAAAAGAACCTACCTTCTTCTAGATCTAGATTCAAAGAAAGAAAAAATAAAATAAGTTTATGATACGATCACATGTTTATTTTCAATGTAAAATCAGCATGTGTTAATTTCGACATATGAAGTAGATCCTTGTATATTATGTTCTTATGCATGCATGATCTAGATTAAAAGATATTTTGATCTTCAATTTTGCTACACTATTTAGAAAAAAAATTTTGAAACACACATGCATGCACACTATAGAAAATCCAACAGTGGTATTAGAGCCACAGATTTCATATGCATGAAATTGACATATATATTTTTGAAAAGAGTTTCAAAATCTGATTTTTCTTAATAGATGAGATATACAGATATTTAATTTAAATCTAAAATTTATTTTAGATCTAATTTTTAGTTTATATATAGGATATATGAAGGAATGTATAAATTTGAAAATTATTCTTGATAGTTCTCTAGTTCATATATGTGATATATGTTTGCATACATAAAATCTAAAAATTATTAAAATCTGATTTATGACTCATATATGAGATGTATGATTGTATACTTAGATCTAAAAATTAGTTTAAATTTGATTTAGGATTTATAAATGAGATATATGATATCATGACAAGATCTGAATTTTTGTTTAGATCTGAATTTTACATACATATATGAAATATATGCTTGTATGTTAAATCTAAAAATTAATTTTATAATTTAAAATTTATCTTTCATATAAAAAATTTAGATTTATGATCTAAAATTTGTATTTATACATAAGAGTTTTGGATATGGGTAAATCAAAAATTAGGTCATGTAATTAGATTACATCTAGGATTTTTGATTTAAACATAATGGATCTAATTCGATTAAGTAATTGATCAAATTGAATCAAGTATTAATTAGAGTTAGATTAATTAAGTCTTAGATCATACAATTATTATTCATCAAATCGATTAAATTTTATATGTAGAATCGATTAATCTAAGAACTTAATTCAGTTCGATGGTTTGAGCCTAATTCGCTTAAGCTAACCTATTTGGACTAATTAATCTATTAGTGTCTAAGATAAGTATTTGAGAGATAATTATTTAATTAGTTTTGTTCACTGATTTGATCAATTTAATATATCCAAAGAAAGCAATGAGAGGACCCCCATCGATCTCAACTTACCTGATCAATTTGGAAGATTGAGTCTTAAATATAGTAACTTAGTGGTTTGGTTTAGTCCATGTCAATTAAATCAGTCATATGATGACTGATTAGATGAGATCTAAAATCTAAAATCTCTCCATAAATATTAAGTCTAGAGATTTTTCATCATTGTAGATGTACAGGCGTGCTTCTGATGTTGATTGTGTTAGATGTGTGCCCTAGATGCCAGATCGACTGACACATTCCTGTACAGAACTAAGGGCAAATTTATAATTTTGACTATAAATGAATAAAAAGGTTATTCTTCTATCACATTGTGTACATTATGTCTGTGATACATCTTTTGAGTTAGCGAGAATGTAAATTCATATTTTCAAGAGTTGAAAATTTAAGGCATGAATTTACATAACTAACTCATAAATTTCTCCTGACCATAGGATCATCACGAGGATGGTGATCGATCCGGAAGGTTGGTGTACGATCGCTTTCTTAGGATAGATGAGTCTTGAATCTACGGTGTAGAGATACCGAAATGAGAGTCCAGGTATTCGTTGAGAACGAGAGTACTGAGCATGATCACCTCGAGCAGTCATAAGGAAGTCTACCTTCTCGTCGATGACTAGCTCGATGCTGCAGTTGTGTGTCTAGTTCTTTGACCTGAGGTGTATCGATGGTTCACCTTAAGTGTGTTATAGTTTGACTACACCATAACTCAATCTCTTAGCCATTCGAAACCCTGAGGTGTATGTTGGCTGTAGCATATCCATTGTGAGAACCAGATCGCACCAAGATGGGATCTATCAACCTCGATAGATGAGAGGAGTAGTCCTATGATGATTGAAAGATCGAGTCCTTAAGCCCATGGCCATGGCAGAGTGAAATAATAAAAAAAAGTTTTCCATTGGGTTTCACATCAGACTCGGATCGATCGATTGATTCATATGACTGATGTTGGGTTTGACGAGTTCACCTTAACCCTAATTCAGTCGGAACTAATGATAGAGGAACTCAATCACACAGGTAGCTACACCAAAAGGTTCGTCTTCAGTTTTGATGGGTTGCCACCATATACTGCTAGGTGTCACTGGTGGATTTTGAGAGTAATTAGAATGATTTTGATGATTGATCATTCTAATTGTCTGAATCAGAAGAGTTCTGATCCATCGAAAGAAGTTTCGATGTTGTCGATGATGAGATCACGACATGCCTCATTATCATATAGAATTGAACCTAACTAGGTCACACAAACAAGGGTTAGGATCTAGATGTCATCAATTGGGCTATCCCAATTGATTTGGATAAGATCTAATTAGGTTCAAGGAAATCGTGCTAGCACTCGATTGAGCCTAACTTTCTCCTCGTGTAATCTTTTCTGTCTCTACAGAGCCAAATGTGATCTGGCTCATCCAGAGAACCTTGAGAAGATTTCTCTCAGTCTAATTGAAGTTTGTCCAACTCAAAAAAAGTTTATCTTAATTCATGAGATGAATTTAAGACAACACCTGCTAATTTCTAGCACCTGCCAATTTCATTTTAGGACATCTGTCAAAAGTTGACATATGGGTCTTAAACTGAAGAGGATTTATTGGAGGATTTTTATGGAGTGTCCACATGTCCAAACCACTTCAAATTGGGCACCATAATCAGATTATGGCAGGAGCTCAATTGGATTTAAGTGGGCACCCCAAATGGATAAGAACCAAAGAGTCCTGATAAACTTGGACTCTTTGGCGCCACTTTATTTGTGCTTATCCAATGTTGATGTCAACATAAGAGAGAGCATGGAGATTCTTATCTGATATGATCAGATGACATCACTCCATCAATCAAAATTTTTTCAAAATTTATTAAAATTTTTTGATTGGTCGAATGATGTGGCATTGCGCAGCATATAGGATCTATATAAACCCTGCTGCACCTAGGGTTTCGAGATAGAACTTGTTTTATAAAAAAATCCATTAGTTGCCACCCCCTCCCCTCTTCTCCACATCCTCCCTACTCTATTTTCTCCCCTCTTCACATCCAAGAAGTTGGATGTTCATCTGGCAAAGGTACAAGGCATGTGATGCCTGAAACAGAAGGCTGCAGGACATCTTTGACAGACTGCTGCTCCAACTTCAGAAGGAGTTTTGAAGTACTTCCAAATCAGATATTGATCTAATTTTTGGAACATAGAATTGTGAGGAGAAGATGTTTCAAATCCTACTTGAGTGGATACTGATAGAGGCCAGGTGCTTGCGTGGCTACATCAGAACCTCAGGCAGTGCTGCAATCATCTACAGGGTAATTAGATTATCCTTGAGATATGTCTATATTTCTCATACTTTTAGATTTAATTTTAGATTTTAAATATCAAATAATAAAATTAGATCTAATAGACATTAGATCTAAAATAGTATAGGATAAAATTTTTTAATTTATTCCATCCCAGATTTGATGAAATCTGGAAGATCCTACACAGGAAAAAGGCAGTTTTTTCCTTTCAAGTGGTATCAGAGCCAGGTTGTTGGCTCTATTTCAGATCTATTTTAGATCTGATTTTAATTTTAATTTATTTGATATTAAATAATTTCAGATATTACATCAGATATGATAAGATCTAAAATTAAAATATTTAAAATTAAATCTAAGAAGATCTAACATGCATGAGATGCATAACTAGACTAAGATTAATTGAATCCATGAATAGTCTTAAGTTTTATATTTTAATGAGATTAAAATATGAATTAAATATAATTTATTCTTTATTTTTTCTGATGTTATAATTGTTATAATCAAATCAGAAAATAAAAAATAAAATTTTAATTATTTCATAAAATTGATCTGTTGCATGCCTAGACTAGTTATAGAATTATTTTAGTAACTTATCTAGAATAGTTTTTATTTTGAATAGTTTAATTTAAATTTTATTTTTTAAATATTACATGTGATGTATCAGATCTGAAAGTATGTTAATTAGATTAATTTTTGATACATGAGATGTATGTAAAGCATGTATTCGTTAGATCTTAAATTGTATATGTAATATGTTAATTTAGATCTAACTAGTTTTGTAGTTAAATTTATATTTCTGATTTAGGTGTTCCTCATGGCCGTCCAGTCATAAGAATAAAGTAGGATTTTAAGATCCTCTTTTTTCATTCAATGGGGTGTTCATATGACGTGTAGGGGTGCCGCGCGTTCATCCTTAATCAAAAATCAAAACTTACTTTTCTGCAAAACCCTAGATCCTGAAACCTTAGGATTTATTTTACATGCTTTGTTTATGAACCCAAACTTAATTAATGTATTGAGCTTATGAAATTAAGTTAGATCTAAAATTAAGAATTTCAGATCTAAGACATTTTCATAAGATTGGGTTCGGGCTTGGGTAGCTCAATTAGGTCTAGCAGTTGATCAAACCGAATCAAGAGTTGGTTAGGTGGGATCATGAAAGCTAATAATTGACCAGCCTAATAGGATTAAGTTTGGGTTAAGGTCGAATCACATTTAGATGTGACTCAATCAAGTTAAGACCTAATTTGGCTTAGTGGTTAAAGCCTAGATTGTAGGCTAACCCAATTAGTTTTGGTTCGATAATTTGGTGTCTTAGGTAAGTTGGGCAGATGTGACCGACTGATTTTTAATTGGGAGCTACTCGACTCGAATGCGTTCTTGTCGAGTTAATGGCATATCCCTCCCACTGGTCTCACTTATCTAGCCATATGTGTCGATCCAGTTTTGATTTGAGGTGGCTAACAATTCGAGCTGACCCATGCCACTAGGTTAGTCATAATTGTTATGACTATGTCAAGTCAAGTTTAAAGAGACCTAAATCAAATCTTCCTAAGAAAATATTAAGTCTAGGTCTTCCACCATTGTGGATGTGCGGGCCCTTCCCGGGGTTGATTGTTCTTGGCTGGTTACAGTGGCTCAGTTGCACCGGAAAGATGCAACCATGTCCATTAGTCATTGGATGCTACGGATTAGAGAATGGGTTGGGCTCAATATTTCGGATACGGTGAGGGACCCAATCAGGAATCTAGTTCATGCAAATGGTGGGTGTGACTTAACTAAGGATTAGAGCAACATCCCAGACACGGTGAGCTTCATGAATTAGAGATCAAGTTTTGGATGCACCATGATTAGAGAATCATTGGACAAGAGTTGTCCACTCATCGGTTGACCCATCACCAATAACTGTTAGGTGAGGTGGTGAGTCAGTCGGTGAGACCGCACCACCCACTAAAAATTACTGATCATGGAGATTTTCACATCTCTACCAAGGGAGTATAGGGATCTGAGAAAATAGTGGGAGCCTAATTTATTTCAAAATAAAAATCCTAAATAAATTGATTGAGTCTGATTACAAAATCTAACTAGAAACTTTTGACTCTCTATAGGAAACATATTTGCCTCAAACCCCCTGACCAAAATTCTAGACAATCATAGACTGATTGGACCAAATTTTAAGGACTGGTTGAGGAACTATAAAATTATTCTGAGTTTTAAAAAATTGACTCATGTCTTGGACCAGGACCCACCTGCTATGCCAGCACGTCCGACTGCTGAACAGAGAGCGTCTCTGAAAAAGTAGATGGATGATGATAACAAAGCCAGGTACTACATGTTGGGTGCAATGTCTGATGATTTACAGTGCCAACATGAAAATATTTTGACTACCTATCAAATGTTGGCTCACTTTCAAGAGTTGTTTGGTGAACAGAGTCGCGCGGCCAAGTATCAAGTCTGTCAAAGATTTTTTAAGGCCAAGATGCGTGATGGGCAGTCAGTCCAAGATCATTGTTTGACAATGATTAAGGATCTTGAGGAGCTTGAGAAGCTCGGTATCATCTTAGACAAGGATTTTTAGATTGATGTGATCCTTCAGTCCTTGTCCGATGCATATGGTTAGTTCATCATGAACTTCCATATGCATAAGATGCAATATACCTTGGCCGAGTTAATGAATATACTGGTTACGATTGAGCTTTCAATGAAAGGTTCAAAAGGCTCAGTTCTTACTGTGGAGCGGACTTCTTCTAAGAGAAAGTCTTTTGGAAAGAAAAAGAAATCCGTGAAGAAGCAGAAGGTGGATGGCAAGAACAAGAAGACAGGAACGAAGAAGAAGGCTTCTGAAAAGGGAAAGTGTTTCCACTGTCAGTCAGAAGGCCATTGGAAGCAAAACTGTCTCAGTACCTGGCCATCCTGAAGAACAAGAAGGATGGTCCTTCTGAAGGTATGCTCATTATCGAATCTAATCTTACGATTTCTTCTGCATCCAGTTGGGTGCTTGACTCTAGTTCTAGTGCTCATTTGTGCACTTCTATGCAGGGTCTTGAGGAGAGCAGGAGGCTAAGGGATGGGGAGATGATCCTACGTGTCGGGAATGGAGCAAGAGTTGCTACTGTGGCCGTAGGAACCGATCCTCTGCGATTATCGTTAGGATTAGATTTAGTTTTAAGAGACTGTTATTATGTGCCTGCAGCAAGCAGGAATTTGATTTTTATTTCATGTTTAGCACAATAAGGCTATATGATTAGCTTTCATAAGGACCATTGTAACATATTTTATGAAAATAATAAAGTTGTAAATGATTTTATTATTAATGGTCTCTATCAATTACATGTTGATGTATCTATTTTTAATATTGAGCAAAATGTGAATGCCATAGGAATTAAAAGGCCTAGAGATAGTCTAAATGATAAGTATCTGTGGCACTTAAGGCTAGGTCATATAGCGGAAGACAGGGTTAACAAATTAGAAAAATTCAGGCTACTGAGTTTGTTGACTTCTAAGTCATATCTAGTTCGTGAATCATGCTTTCAAGGCAAAATGACCAAGCTCCCTTTTGTGGGACATGGGGAAAGGGCCACAGACCTACTTGTCCTAGTACATACGGATGTGTGCGGCCCATTTGATGTGCCGGCTAGAGGCAACTTTGTCTACTTCATTATCTTTATCGATGATATGTCTAGGTACGGGTATGTGTTTCTAATGAAACACAAGTCTGAAGCCTTTGAAAGGTTTAAAGAATTCAGACATGAGGTAGAAAAATAAACAGAAAAGCCCATTAAGGTTCTTCGATCAGATTGAGGAGGTGAATACCTTAGTCAAAAAAATTTAGACTATCTTAAGGACAATGGTATAGTCTCTCAATGGACTCCACCTGGAATGCCTCAACTCAATGGGGTTTCAGAACGAAGAAACCGGACCCTATTAGATATGGTCAGTTCCATGATGAGCTTCACAGACCTCCCAAAATTTTTTTGAGGACATTGTCTCATGACAGTAATTTATGTATTGAATAGGGTTTCCTCTAAAACTATTCCTACCACACCGTATGAGATATGGCATGGTAAGAAGCCAAGTCTGAATCATCTCAGAATTTGGAGTTGTCCGGCTCATGTCAAGAGACAGCAGACGGATAAGTTAGAGTTCAGGTCTTTTAGAGCTCGGTTCATAGGATATCCTAAAGAGTTATTAGGATATTATTTTTATATTTTGGAAGACCATAATATGATTGTGAGTCAAAATACTATTTTTCTTGAAAAATAGTTTATTCAAGATGGTGGCATCGGAAGAATAATTAAGCTCAAGGAGAATATCTCCCAAGAGCAACGAGCTAAAGAAACTGAGGAACCTAATCAATTAGAACCAGTCCTAACACAACCTCTTCCACCTCGTAGATCGATTAAGATTTTTTGTTCTCCTGAAAGGTACTTAGGTACCATACAAGAGGATGTAGAGGAAATGTTCCTCATGGGAAATGGGGTTCATGGTGATGATCCCAAGATCTATGATGAGGCGATATCAGATATCGACTCCGAGAAATGGTTAGAGGCAATGAGATCAGAAATTGACTCGATGCACTCAAATCAAGTCTGGACCTTGGTAGATCCACCTGAAGGTATTGTACCTATTGGGTGTAAATGGATCTTCAAGAGAAAGATAGGTGCAGATGGGAATGTGAAGACATTCAAGGCTAGGCTTGTAGCGAAAGGTTATAGTCAGCGCGAAGGCATTGACTATCAGGATACCTTCTCGTCCGTAGTCATGCTAAAATCCATCCGCATATTGCTTGCTGTTGCAGCCTATTTCGATTATGAAATAAGATAGATAGATGTGAAAATGGCGTTCTTAAATGGATATCTTGAGGAAAATATCTATATAGAACAGCTGCTTGGTTTCACATCCAGTGATGATCACAAGGTCTGCAAACTGCAAAGGTCCATTTATGGACTTAAGCAAGCATCTCGGAGTTGGAATACTCATTTCAATGATGTGATCAAAATATTTGGTTTCATCAAGAATGAAGAGGAACTATGTGTGTTCAGAAAGGTCAGTGGAAGTGCAGTTGTCTTCCTCGTATTGTACGTGGATGACATCCTCCTAATTGGGAATGACATTCCCATGTTGACCTCAGTCAAAGTATAGTTTTCTAAGAAGTTCTCTATGAAAGATCTAGGAGAGGCATCCTTTATACTGGGTATTAAGGTCTATAGAGATAGACCAAATAAGATGCTGGGACTTTCACAGAAGATGTACATAGAGGAGGTGCTAAAAAGGTTTAGCATGAATAACTCCAAAAGAGGTTTATTGCCTTTTAGACATGACATTCATCTCTCTAAGAAGATGTGCCCTAGCACACCTGAGGAGATTGAATGCATGAGCAAGATCTCTTATGCTTTGATAATAGGGAGCCTCATGTATGCCATGCTATGTACATGACCTGATATAGCCCATGCTGTGAGTGTCACAAGCAGATATCAGTCGAATCCAGGCGAAGAGCACTAGACTTCTGTGAAATGTATCCTTAAATACTTGAGAAGGACTAAGGATATGTTTCTAGTCTTTGAAAATGGAGAACTCCAGATTTAGAAATTTACAGACTCAAATTTTATGTCTGATATAGATGATCGAAAATCGACATCTGAGAGTCTGTTCATTTGCAATGGTGGTGCAGTTAGCTGGAAGAGTTTCAAGCAAACGGTAATTGCAGATTCCATCATGGAGGTAGAGTATATTGCTACATCGGAAGCTGCAAAGGAGGTATTCTGGTATAAGAAGTTTGCCGCAGAGCTTGGAGTAATGTCATCGGATGCCATCCCTCTTTACTGTGACAATAATGGTGCCATAGCCCTAGCTAAGGAGCCAAGGTCTCACCAGAAGTCCAAGCACATCGAGTGGTGATGCCATCTGGTCCGTGATTATCTCGAAAAAGGCTATGTCGAGGTCAAGAGAGTTGACTCCACAGACAATGTGGCAGACCCGCTAACAAGCCATTGGGCTAACAGAAGATCGAAGCCCACCTTGAGAAGATGGAACTTAGATATGTAGCCAATTGGCATTAGGTCAAGTGGGAGTTTGTTAGATGTGTGCCCTAGATGCCAGATCGGCTGACACATTTCTGTACAAAACTAAGGGCAAATTTATAATTTTGACTATAAATGAATAAAAAGATTATTCTTTTATCACATTGTGTACATTGTGTCTGTGATACATCCTTTGAGTTAGTGGGAATGTAAATTCATATTTTTAAGAGTTGAAAATTTAAGGCATGAATTTACATAACTAACTCATAAATTTCTCCTGACCATAGGATCATCACGAGGATGGTGATCGATCCAAAAAGTTGGTGTACGATCACTTTCTTAGGATAGATGAGTCTTGAGTCTACAGTGTGGAGATACCAGAGTGAGAGTACAGGTATTCGTTGAGAACGAGAGTACTGAGCGTGACCACCTCGAGCAGTCATAAGGAAGTCTACCTTCTTATCGATGACTAGCTCGATGCTGCAGTTGTGTGTCTAGTTCTTTGACCTGAGGTGCATCAATGGTTCACCTTGAGTGTGTTATAGTTTGACTACACCATAACTCGATCTCCTAGCCATTCGGAACATTGAGGTGTATGTTGGCTGTAGCATATCCATTGTAGGAACCAGATCGCACCAAGATGGGATCTATCAACCTCGGTAGATGAGAGGAGTAGTCCTATGATGATCGAAAGATCGAGTCCTTAAGTCCATGGCCATGGCAGAGTGAAATAATGGAAAAGAGTTTTCCATTGGGTTTCACATCAGACTTGGATTGATCGATTGATTCATATGACTGATGTTGGGTTTGATGAGTTCACTTTAACCCTAATTCAATCGGGACTCATGATAGAGGAACTCAATCATACAGGTAGCTGCACCAAGAGGTTCATCTTCAGTTCTGATGGGTTGCCACCATATACTGTTAGGTGTCACTGGTGGATTTTGGAAGTAATTAGAATGATTTTGATGATTGATCATTCTAATTGTCTGAATCAAAAGAGTTCTGGTCTATCGAAAGGAGTTTCGATGATGTCGATGATGAGATCACGACATGTCTCATTACCATACAGAATTGAACCTAACTGGGTCACACAAATAAGGGTTAGGATCTGGATGTCATCAATTGAGCTACCCCAATTGATTTGGATAAGATCCAATTAGGTTCAAGAAAATCATGCTAGCACTCGATTGAGCCTAACTTTCTTCTCGTGTAATCTTTTCTATCTCTACTAAGCCAAATATAATCTGGCTCATCCAGAGAACCTTGAGAAGATTTCTCTCAGTCTAATTGAAGCTTGTTCAGCTCAGAAAAGGCTTGTCTTAATTCATGAGATGAATTTAAGACAACACCTGCTAATTTCTAGCACCTGCCAATTTTATTTTAGGACATCTGTCAAAAGTTGACATATGGGTCTTAAACTGAAGAGGATTCATTAAAGAATTTTTATGGAGTGTCCACATGTCCAAACCACTTCAAATTGGGCACCATAATCAGATTATGGCGTGAGCTCAATTGGATTTAAGTGGGCGCCCCAAATGGATAAGAACCAAAGAGTCCTGGTAAACTTGGACTCTTTGGCGCCACCTTATTAGTGCTTATCCAATGTTGGTGCCAATATAGGAGAGAGCATGGAGATTCTTATCTGATGTAATCAAATGACATCACTCCACCAATAAAATTTTTTTCAAAATTTATTAAAATTTTTTGATTGGTCGAATGATGTGGCACTGTGCAGCATACAGGATCTATAACCCTGCTGCACCTAGGATTTTGAGATAGAACTTATTTTATTAAAAAACCCATTAGCTACCACCCCTCCCCTCTTCTATATATCCTCCCTTCTCTCCTTTCTCCCCTCTTCACATCCAAGAAGTTATACGTTCATCTGGCAAAGGTTCAAGGTGTGGTGACGCCTGGAACAGAAGGCTGCAGGACATCTTCGACAGGCTGCTGCTCCAACTTCAGAAGGAGTTTTGAAGTACTTCCAAATCAGATATTGATCTGATTTCTGGAGCATAGAATCATGAGGAGAAGATATTCCAGATCCTACCTAAGTGGATGCTGAGAGAGGCCAGGCGCTTGCGTGGCTACATCAGAACCTCAGACAGTGCTGCGATCATCTACAGGGTAATTAGATTATCCTTGAGGTATGTCTATATTTCTCATACTTTTAGATTTAATTTTAGATTTTAAATATTAGATAATAAAATTAGATCTAATAGATATTAGATTTGAAATAGCGTAGGATAAAAATTTTTAATTTATTCTGCCCCAGATTTGATGAAATCTGGAAGATCCTACACAGGAAAAAAGTGTTTTTTTCCCTTCAGATTGTTTATGGCTGGTCACAGTGATTTAGTTGCACTGAAAACACACAACCACTCTATTAGTAAAGAATTACTCCAGAGCAAGGATAGGATTGGGCCCAATATCTATCAGGTGAGAGACTCAATGACGGCTTTGCACCTGCTTGTGAATGGTGGGTCAGGCTTAACTAAAAAATATGATTAATATTTGTCAGGTAAGCTCACATGATTTAGAGACCAAGTAGCTACAATATGCTTAGAGAAGCATCTGGGCAAAAAGTTATCCACACATTAGTGTACATGTTACTAATATTTGTCAGATGAGGTGCATGACATTGGTGGAACCGCAGCACCTAGTTGTCACGTTAGGATTTTTGCTTCCTACCTGAAGAGTTTAGGGATTTGAAAAAGTTTTGAAAGTTTTATTTGTTTCTTAAAGTCAAAAAGTTATCCACACATTAGTGTACATGTTACTAATATTTGTCAGATGAGGTGCATGACATTGGTGGAACCGCAGCACCTAGTTGTCACGTTAGGATTTTTGCTTCCTACCTGAAGAGTTTAGGGATTTGAAAAAGTTTTGAAAGTTTTATTTGTTTCTTAAAGTTGCTAGAGTAAATATAAAATTTAAAGTATAAAAAATCTAATTTGAATCTCTACATTCGCAGTTAAACTATGTCAGCTTCAAACCCTCTAGCCCGCATCCTTGAATCTAATTATTTGATCAGAACCAACTTTAAAGATTGGCTAAGAAACCTTAAGATTGTCTTGATCTTTGAAAAATTAGGACATGTACTTGATCAGGACCCTCCAGTGTTACCAAATCATCCTAGTGCTGAGCAAAGAATAGCATTTGATAAATGGATGGATGAAGACAGTTGAGTTAAGTGCTATATGTTGACTTCCATATTAAATGAATTGCAAAGCCAGCATAAGTATGTGCCCAATGTCAGGACTATGATTACTCACTTATAAGAGTTATATGGTGAGCAGAGCTACACGACATACTTCGAGGTGTCTAAAAGACTCTTCAAGATGAAGATACGTGAAGGACAGTCGGTCCAAAAATATCGTATGATGATGATCAAGGATCTAGAGGAGCATGAGAAGCTCAGATTGAATATACAAAAAAAATTATAAATAGATTTGATCCTTCAATCCCTTACGAGTTCATATAGTCAATTTATGATAAATTTTTATTTGAACAAACTTGACTGCACCATATCCGAACTGATCAATATGTTGGTCACTGCTAAGAGAACTTTGAAAAGTTTAAGGGGCATTATTCTCACTGTGGAGTGGACTTCTTCATCTAAGAAAAGTCTGATTGAAAGAAAAAGAATAAAATCATGAAGAAGCAGAAGAAGGAGAGCAGGCAAAAAAAGGATGTTCCGAAGAAGGCTGTAGCAAAAGGAAAGTATTTTCACTGTGATGCTAATGGCCATTGGAGGAAGAACTGTCTGCTCTATTTGGAAAGCCTGAAGATCAAGAAGGGTGACACACATTCGAAAGGTATATCAAATGTACTCATAATTGAATCTAATCTAATGATTTCTTCAATTTCTAGTTGGGTATTGGACTCTGATTCTAGCATTCATATATGTACTTCAATACAAGGTCTAATAGAAAGTAGGATGATAAGAAAAGATGACATAATCTTTCAGATCGGTAATAGAGCAAAAATTACTGTAGAAGCCATTGGCACTTATTCTCTTCAATTATCATCAAAATTTAGATTAGATTTAAAAAATTATTATTTTGTACCTACAGCTAGTTGAAATTTGATTTTCATATCTATGCTAGCATAGGACGATTGTGATTTAAATTTTAATAAAAACTTTTATTCTATTTATTTATGAAATAAATTGGTTGCACATGGTTTTTTGATTGACAGTCTTTATCACTTACATGTTAATACGAATGTGAATATAAATGCACAAGTAGTGAATGTCATAGGTCAAAAGAGATCCAGAGATAATCAGAAGTACTTGTAGAATTATAGACTAGGCCATATTGGAGAAGATAGGATAAAAAAACTGAAAAAGGATGGGATCCTTGACTCTTTTGATTTTGAGTCATACTCAGTTTGTGAATCTTATCTTTGAGAAAAAATGATCAAGTTACCCTTTATAGGACTTGGGGAAAGGGCCACTGAGATACTTGCCATGGTACACACTAATGTGTATGGGCCATTTGATGTATAGATCAAGGGTGATTATAGCTATTTCATTACCTTTACTGATGATCTATCATGGTATGGGTATATATTTCTGATGAGGCATAAATCTAAAGCCTTTTGAAAAGTTTAAGAAATTCAAAAGTGAAGTAGAGAAATAAATAGGCAAACCCATTAAGATTTTTTGATCTGATCGAGGAGGTGAATATCTTAGTCGAAAATTTTTGAAATATCTTAAGGACAACGGTATAGTCTTTAAATGGATTCCTCTAGAAACATCTCAGCTCAATGAGATATCCGAAAGAAAGAATATGATCCTATAAGATATGGTCAGGTCCATAATGAGGTTCACTGATTTATCCTTATATCTTTAGGGACAGGTCTTATTAACCGCAATATACCTATTGAATAGGATTTCATCAAAATCTGTTCTTACTACACCATATGAGATATGGCATGATAAGAAGCAGAGTCTAGGTTATCTAAAGACTTAGGGATGTCTACCCTATGTTAGAAAATAGATAGCTGACAAATTAGAGGATAGATTTGTTATAGCTTGTTTTATTGGATATCTAAAAAAAATAAGAGGATACTAATTTTATCTTCTACAAGATCACAATGTGATTGTGAGTCGTCATGCCAAATTTTTAGAAAATTAATTTGTCGAGGAAGGAGGTAGTAGAAGGTTAATTGAGCTTGAAGAAAAGATTTCTAAAAAGTAATGAGTTATAGATCCTCAAGAACCAATTGTCACGAGCCAGTGGTTGATGTTTCTCCATCACCTTATAGATCTAGCAAAGTCTTTCATCCTCCTAAAAGGTACATAAGTATGCTTACGAAGAAAGTAAAAAAATATTTCTTAAGCGAGATAAGGATCATGGAGATGATCTAAATATGTTTGACGAGATAATATCTGACATCAATTTTGAGAAATAATTAGATGCAATGAAGTCAGAAATAGACTCGATGCACTTGAACCAAATATGGATCTTAGTGGATCCATCTGAGGGTATAGTATCATTGGGTATAAATAGATCTACAAAATAAAAATAGGTACAGATGGTAAGATAGAGATCTATAAAGCTAGGCTCATGATAAAAGATTATAGTTAGCGTGAAGGCATTGACTATCAGAAAATCTTCTCGTCTGTAGTTATGCTAAAATCCATCCACACTCTGCTTGCTGTTGTAGCATACCATGATTATAAAATTTAACAGATGGATGTGAAAATTATTTTTTTAAATGGATATCTTGAGAAAAATATCTATATGGAGCAGCTTTTAGATTTTACATTCGATGATGGTGATCACCGAGTCTGTAAGCTGTAAAGATCCATATATAAATTCAAACAAGCTTCTTGGAGTTGGAATCTTCATTTTGATGATACAATCAAATTGTTTGATTTTACCAAAGATGAGGAGGAATCCTATATATATAAAAGGGTCAATGAGAGTGCAATAATATTTTTTGTATTGTACGTGGATGATATTCTCTTCATTAGGAATGATATTCTCATACTGACCTTGATCAAAAGATGATTGTCTAAGAAATTCTCTATGAAAGTTCTAGGAGAAGCATCCTATATTCTCAAAATAAAAATCTATAGAGATAAATCTAAAAAAATGATAGGACTGTCATAAAAACTATATATAGAGAAAGTACTGAAGAGGCTCAGCATGAAAAACTCTAAAAGAAGATTTTTATCTCTTAGGCATGGTATTCATCTTTTCAAGATGACATGTCCAACCATATTTGAGGAGATTCAATGCATGAATAGGATTTCTTATATCTCAACCATAGGGAGCCTCATATATGTCATGATAGTACTCGACCTGATATCATCTTTTCTATGAGTGTCACAAGAAGGTACCAGTCAAACCCAGATGAGGAGCATTAGATAGCTATGAAGAACATTCTTAAATACTTAAGAAAAACTAAAGATTTATTCTTGATCTTTGGAGGAGGTTCTGAGTTGTGAGTCAAGGGTTACATTGATTTAGACTTTATGTTTGATCCTGATGATAGAAAATCTACATCAGGGTATGTGTTCTATACAATGGTGGCGTAGTCAGCTGGAAGAGTTTCAAGCAATTTATCATAGCAAATTTGACTACAAAAGCTAAGTATGTTGCTGCTTCGGATGCTGCAAAGGAAGGCTTCTAGTTTAAAAAATTTATCACGAAGCTTGGGGTAATGACATCAGATGCCATACCACTATAATATGACAACAATCGAGCCATAGCACTCGCTAAGGAGTCGAGGTTTCATCAAAAATTGAAGCACATCGAGCGATGGTTCCATATCATATACAACTGCCTCGAAAAGAAATTTATCGAAGTACGAAGAGTAGACTCCATGGACATCATGGCAGACTCACTGATAAAGTAATTAAGCCAGTCAAAAATGAAAGTCTACCTTAAGAAGATGGAACTTAGATTAGTGGCCAATCGACTTTAGTCCAAATGAGAGATTGTTGGATGTATGTCCTAGAAGCCAATATGGCTGATACATTATAATAACTCTAAGATATAATTTTATACTTAAAATATTGATTTGATCAATAAAAGGGCAAGTTTTATTTTCATTCAAGTATAATGTGTCCTTAAATCATCCATGGAATTAATACTTATGATATATATTCTCAAGAATTTGAGAATTAGAGGTATGTATAATTAATTCTTAAATTACTTTCAATCATAGTATCATATGAGGGCGGTGATCGATCTGGAGTCTCTGGTCTATACTATAGAGATATTGAGTGATGAGTGTAAATAGTTGTTAGAGAATAACTAGTACTAAGCATGACCATACGGAAGATCATATAGATTTTTATTCAATCATCAGTGATCATCTCAATGTTGTAGTTGTGTGAATAATCTTTTGATCTATGATGGCATGGTTGCTCATAATGAGGCTATTGGAGTTTGACTGACACATAAATATAGCCTTGTTGAGTCCTTGCAGTAGATATTGACAATAGTTGATCCACTATAGTAGCATGGTGCATATCTAGATAGAATCTATTGATCTTGATAGAAAAGAGTAGTCCTATAAGATTTGAGAGGCTAAGTCCGTAAGTCTGTGGCCACAGTAGTGTGATTGATAGAAAAGAGTTTCTCTGAGAATCATAATTGGACTTGAGTTAATCGAATATATCATATTACTGATGATGAGGTTTGATGATTTATCGATGATTTGTCATCTAGTAGAACTCACAATAGAGAGATTGAATCACATGAGAACTATACCTTGAGGTTCTTTTTCAGTTCTATTGGATTGCTACTATATACTGCTAGATATCGCTGGTGGATTGTGAGAGCTCACTAGAGTTGCTCAAGATCGACATCCTTATTGAGTTAGAGTAGAATTATTCTGATCCATAGAAAAAAATTTCAATGATATTATGATAGAGATTATGGTATATCTTACTATCAGACAGAATTGAATCTACGGGATCACACAATAAAGAGATTAAATCTAGATTAAGCAATTGGACTTATGAAGTCTCAGTTGGATTTAGAGAAGCTCTATTGGATTCAGGGTTACCTTGCTAGTACAAGGTTGAACTCAATTCCTCTCTTAACTTGAATTTCTTATTTGATAAGAATTAATTCAAGTTAATTTCTTACTAAGAACCTAAGTAAATTAGATTCATTAGGCTCCAATTTTTGGGTGCCTAGAGTTTTGGATCATATGCATTAGGAGTTCAAATCCCTAATCAATTTCTTGATTGAAAATAGTAGGGCTCCACTTGATTTGATCAAGTGTGGGCATCCCCACTTTGAATGATGGCATGATGGATAAGAGAGAGGCATCCTCTCTCCCCTAGATGGCATGTGAGAGAGAACCCTAGAGGGTGCCAAGGGTTGGCGCCCCTCTGGTCTAATTGGGAGTGGGCAAAGGAGAGAGCCACAAGAAGTCCTAATGCAAGTAGGACTCACATTAGGGGACTGATTTGATTTTGAATAAGATTCAAATCTCTCTTTTATTTAAAGTGCTCTCCCCTAAGGTTTATCCATCAAAAAATTAGTAAGCTCTAAGCCTCCTATCAGCCCTCCTATGCCTCCCTCTCTCCTCCCTCTTGGTTCCAATGCCCAAAGGTGTTGGGCATCCACCATATTATAACACCCAAGGAGCTTGGGCATCCTCTCTTGGTTGTTGATTTTCAGACCTTGGTTGCTCCTAAATCAAAAGAAGGAGATCAAGAAAAGAAGAAAGAAAAAAGATCAAAGAAAGGATCAAAAAGTTGATTAAGATCCAGACTTCGTTCAGATTCATAGGGTGATTGTTCTTAAAGAAGAAAGATCTACATCAAAGAGGACTGATTCAGATTGATCCTAAGTGGATACCCATTGAGGCTGGACACTTATCTAGCTAAGGGAGAACCTACTTTCTTTCAGATCTAGATTCGAAGGAAGAAAAAATAAAATAGGTATGTGATACGATCATATATTTATTCTCAGTATAAAATCAGCATGTGCTAATTTCAACATATGAAGTAGATTTTTGTATGTTTTATTCTTGTGCATGAAGGAACCAGATCTAGGGTTTCAGGGTTAGATCTTGAAAATTTTTCAAGATCATACAGCGGAAGACTAAAATAAATTAAAATTTATTTTCTAAAATCAGAGAATCCCTAGATCTAAGATCTTATTACATGATTATTACATAGCATTAAATCAAAAATTAAAATATATAAATATAGCATGAACTACATATTGATCATATCAACATATTTCTATACCACATCTAATGTATGTATTAAACAATAGATTAGATCTATTACCTTGCAAGTTAGACGCTCTAACCTCGCTGATCTGGGCTTAAGGATGATGTTGCAAGCCGCACACGCATCCGATCTCTAGGAGTCATCCACACGAGCCCACGAATCTCGATCAGAAGTCCTACTTCAGGAAATCAGCACAGTATGCTAGTACTGCGCTGATCCTTTTTTGATGGTTAATCAGGTGCCTCCTTCTTCTTGATTTGGACTCTTCCAAAGATGGAAAGTAAAAGGAGGAGTTTCAGATCTGAGACGCTCTCAGAAAACTCAAGATGGAGGGAGGAAAGATATGAAAACAATAAACCCTAGAAGAAGACCCTCTTCTTCTTCACGTTTTTCTCTCTAGACACCCTAACTTGCATCTTTTATATCTCCACGATCCAAAGGTCTTTCTTTCTAATTTTTGGATGGCACAAAGGTCTCTCAAATATCTATTTTCTCCTAAAATTTCATGAAGAAACTTATTTTATATAGAGAGATATGATAGAGTCCTTGTCTAGGTCAAATACCTAGTCAAGGCTTATCCAAACATGGCAAGTTAAGGGGCGCCCAACTCTTGAGCACCTCCTCCATATTTTCATGCATAGATCACTAGTAAAGAGTTCACAATGTGTACCCTAAAAGTCATGAAAATTCTAAAAAAAATTTGGATAAATTTGGTGCAAAATTGAAAGAGTTTTGGATTTCTAAAACTCTATCTCATAGAATTCGAAATCCAAACTTATTCCTTTTTGATTTGATCCAAACCACCTTCCATGTAAGAAACCTTTTGTGAACGTGGGTTGTGAACGTGGGAGAGACCTGGGAGAGGACTTTTGTCACACAAAATAAGTGAAGATTGGCATTGAATAAGAGAGAGGGCGTGGGGAAGGCTTATGTGGCGCAAGGTGGAATCCTAGTCTTACTAGGATTCTATCTCATGACTTGTTTTAATTTGGTTTCTCAAACCAAATCAAACCAAAATTAGATCAACCTAATTAAAATAGGTCTTAACCCAATTAAAAACTTAATTTAATCAGATTAAATTAGATTTAAATCTAATTTAATTTTCTAATCAAATTAGAAATTAGATTGACCCAAGTCCTAGTTGAACTAGGACTAGTTTTTCCTTGCACTTGGCTTATCCAATAAACCAATTGGACTTGATCCAATCAAGTCCAAAATAAATCTAATTAAATTATATTTAATTAGACTTAATCTCATCCCATTGACTTAATCAAATTAAGCCAATTAGCAATCGAATTGCTAATCGATCCTCCTGCAATACTTGCACTGGGTTAGATGTCAATCGTATTGATCATTTAATCCTAGAACGATTCTTAATCATTGATCAACCATCCGATCAGATCATGAACTCTAATGTGTGTGACCTCATAGGTCCAAACCTAAGTTGGTAGCACAGGAACAAATTTTTGTTCCAATCGAAGTGACCATCTAGCAATGGTACCCGACGACCGGATAGGTCGAATGTGTAGAACAACATCCTTAGAACCCATGCGGATATAGTTTTCATATAATTCATCCCCTTGACCAAAATGATCATAGGACACCCCAGAGTTCAACTGTCAACTCTGATCAGGTTGTCCACATTGTATTTCAAAATATCAAATCCATCTGATGGATTACCCTGGCCAAGGTTTTGCTAAATTGAAATACAGCGACTCATTCTTCTCCAACTCTTGGAGTGGTCAATCCCATCTCGATCACACTCTGACTTCGCAAGTACTTGACTGTGCCCAGAAGCCTTCCGTCCCTGAATTAAAAATTCAGTTAGTCCAGTACCAAAGCACAGTGAGTTGCTTGCAAGTCACTGAGGCGATCTCAAGTCTAAGGGACACTTATACCTATATCCCATCAGAGACATTCTCGATAGCAGAATACTCTGAAGTTGGTCACGTTCAATGATGATGTACCCTTACATCTCACCTGTATGCCATACCAGTGTCTCCACACTCCTTGGTTAAGAGGATAACCAACCCATATGGCCTACAGCGACCTATGCTCGATAGAAGCTGTCGTCCTTATTAACAGCTTATCATTTGGTCGTGAACAGTTTTAAGGACTAATCGATAAATTCTCTCTTTATCAAACTTAAATAATCCTAAGGACTTCATCATAACAACGGAGTTTATTAGAAGATGAAAGCTTATGATGAAGATGCCAAATATATTTTATTTATTAACAAATCAATTACAATACTTGGTTGCTCAACAGTCAACAGCTTGACGATTGGCTTTTTGGGACACATTTCCCAACAACTCCCACTTGTCCTAAAGCCACTCGACACAGTATCTAATACCCATCTTCGACTTGTGGTTGTTGAAGTTCTTTATCGCCAGGGCTTTAGTGAAGGGGTCGGCTAGGTTCTCCTTTCCGTCAATCTTCTGAAGGTCGACGTCACCTCGATCCACGATCTCTCGGACCAGGTGGAAGCGGTGCAAGATATGCTTCGTCCGTTGATGTGCTTTGGATTCCTTCGCCTGAGCTATGGCACCAGTGCTGTCGCAGTAGAGCAGGACCGGACCATCGAGGGAGGGTGCAACTTCAAGCTCAGTGATGGATTTCCTCAGTCACACAGCTTCCTTTGCGGCATTCGATGCTGTGATGTACTCCACTTCACAAACAGAGTCTGCCATAGTATGCTGCTTGAAACTCTTCCAGCAGATGGCTCCACCATTCAGAGTAAAGATATAACCCGATACGCTCCTGCTGTCATCATGGTCAGATTGAAAGCTGGAGTCTGTGAACCCCACAAGTTTCAGATCTGACTCGCCATAAACCAACCATTGGTCCTTAGTATTTCTCAAATACTTAAGGATGGCTTTAACCACTTTCCAGTGATTTTCTTCAGGATCAGATTGGTATCTACTCACTACTCCTAGTGAGTATGCCACATCTGATCTTGTACATGTCATCACGTACATGATAGATCCCACAGCTGAAGCATATGGGACTCTACTCATACGCTCTCTCTCTTCAGGAGTTGTCGGACAATCCTTCTTAGAGAGAAAAATTTCATGGCCTATCAGTAGATAGTCCTTCTTGAAATTCTCCATGCTGAACCTCTTCAGCACAGTGTCTATGTACATGGACTGGGATAACCCAAGCATCCTTTTAGATCTATCCCTATAGATCTTCATCCCTAGGATGTAGGATGCTTCACCCAAGTCCTTCATGGAGAACTGTGATGACAACCAAACTTTTATTCCCTGTAGTGCGGGGATGTCATTCCCGATTAAGAGAATGTCATCCACGTACAAAACAAGGAATACCACAACTGGACCATTTGCCCATTTATAGATGCAGGGCTCTTCTCCATTCTTAATGAAGCCATACGTTTTGATCACCTTATCAAAATGCATGTTCCAACTCCGAGAAGCTTGCTTCAGTCCATAAATGGATCTCTGAAGCTTACACACCTTGGACTCATCTGTGGATGTAAACCCCTTAGGTTGTATCATATACACCTCTTCAGTCAGCTCTCCATTCAGGAAAGCTGTCTTTACATCCATTTGCCAGATCTCATAATCCAGATGGGCAGCTATTGCAAGCATTATCCGAATGGATTTGAGCATTGCCACAGGGGAAAATGTCTCGTCATAGTCAATACCATAACATTGACGATACCCCTTGGCGACCAGACGGGCTTTATAGGTCTCCACCTTTCCGTCTGCGCCCCTCTTCCTTTTGAAGACCCATTTACACCCAATGGATTTAACCCCTTCAGGTGGGTCAACTAATGTCCATACATCGTTGACCTTCATGGACTCCATTTCGGATTTCATGGCTTCAAGCCATTTCTCGGAATCAAGTCTCTGCATTACATCCATATAGGTGATCGGATCCTCATTATTCTCATCAAGTTCGATGGGATCACCGTTTCGGACCAAGAAACCGTAGTATCTGTCCAGCTGACATGGTACTCTACCGAATCGCCTTAATGGTGCAGGTATATTGGGCTCCGGATCTGATCTAATCATATCCGACTCAGGTTCAGCTATTGGTGTCGGTCCTTCTACCTGTTGAACTTCATCAAGTTCAACCTTAGAGGCAACGGTTCCTTCACCAAGGAACTCCTTTTCTAAAAAGATTGCCTTAAGGCTGACGAACACCTTTTGTTCATCAGCATGGTAGAAAAAATATCCTTTTGTCTCTTTGGGGTACCCTATGAATGAGCATTTGTCAGACCTAGGTCCAAATTTGTCTGTGACTAATCGTTTGACATAGGTCGGGCAGCCCCAGACCCTAAGGTGTGAAAGTGCTGGCTTACGTCCCATCCATATCTCATATGGAGTCTTAATTACAGACTTACTTGGAACCCTATTTAACAGATAACTGGCCGATTCGAGTGCATATCCCCAGAAGGATATCGACAAGCTAGCAAAACCCATCATGGATCGGACCATGTCTAACAAAGTTCGATTCCTCCTTTCAGACACACCATTATGCTGTGGTGTTCTTGGAGGAGTCCATTAGGAGAGAATCCCATTCTCTCTTAGATATGTGAGAAATTCACTAGAAAGGTATTCTCCTCCTCGATCAGATCGAAGAGTTTTAATACTCTTCCCAGTTTATTTTTCTACTTCACTTCGAAATCATTTGAACATTTCAAATGAATCTGACTTATGTTTCATCAGATAGACATATCCATATCGGGATAGGTCATCCGTGAAAGTTATGAAGTAGAAATATCCATCTCTAGCACTGGTGCTCATGGGCCCGCATACATTAGTATGTACTAGGCCCAAGAGCTCAGTAGCTATCTCACCTTTTTCAGTAAAAGATGACTTGGTCATTTTACCAAGAAGACAAGACTCACAGGTTGGAAGTGATTCACAATCACTGACTTCGAAGATTCCCTCTTGAGTCAACTTGTTTATTCTGTTCTTATTTATATGACCTAGCCTACAGTGCCATAAGTAGATATCTGACACACTATCTAATCTAGGGTGCTTGCCAGTTGAATAGACTCTTATCAGGCTTGATCTTTTTGGTCTGACTCTGCACTGATGTCCTAGCCTGAACTTGCACCTTCTTCACTTTCTTCTTCTTGTTCTTCTTCCCTTTCTTAAAGGGTCAAGAACCAGAAGACGAACCTCCCACTAAGTTCACCGACTCCTTATGGAGTTGGTGATCTTTCTCAAAGTTCTGAAGCAACCCCAATAATCCGTGGTAGTTTACTTCAGGCTTTGTCATTCTATAATGAGTGAGGAATGGAAGATAAGACTTGGGCAGCGAGTTCAGTATTGCATCTTTCCCAAGCTGCTCATGCAAAGGAAAGCCGAGCTTGCTCAATCGTTCCATCAGCTCGATCATGTACAATACATGATCAGTAATAGAGGCACCATCCCGCATTTTGGTGTTGAAGATGGCACAACTAGTCTTGTGCCTCTCTACATCATCGGGTGTGCCAAAGGCATCCTCCAACACTTGAAGCATGTCCTTTGACTGAGCCATCTCGAATCTGCGACTGAACTCGTCGCTCATAGCAGCCAGCATGATACAGCACACCGTGGTCTGATCACTGAGCCACTTCTGGTAAGTGTCTCTGACTGTTCTACGTGCATTGACAGCTGGCTCCTCAGGTGCAGGATCCATTATCACATATAGGATCCGTTCATGCTCCAGGACTATCTTCAACTTTCGGTACCAGCTATCGAAGTTGGGTCCCACCAACTTATCATTGTCCAACAATGATCAGAGCGATAGGAAAGTGGCCATATTTACATAAAGGAGAACCATAACCTAATTAGTAATTGATTCATTAAACCTAAGGATTTGGACTTTAATCAAAAGGTTTCTCCCACTATTTTATTCGAATTGGTGGCCTCTACCTCCAAGTCGAGAAATTACCCTAATTTCTTAGCGGGTACTAGAATCTACTTAGACTGCACACAAGCCCAACTTTGGTTGGTCAACCCATGTACATCTAAGGGTAGGTTCATAACCAATTGTTTCTCTAAATAATTTCTAGTAATTTTAATTTTTGCCCTAGAAACCTAATCAGTAGGCTTTGGCCTCCACTGTAAGGATCCGGTTAGGTCCAACCATTAACATGATCATACTTGGTGTATCTAACCAACGAATGATTAAGCCCAACTTTGGTTGGCTCACCTAACCACCATTAGAGAGATACTTTCAAGTCGTCATATGATGAGTGATAATTCCATTAGTCAACAAGCACCAGGCCTTTGGGTCTGCAATGATTATTGAGTTAATGGACTCATTATCAAACACCTTAATGGGAGGCTATGACTCAGTTATCTCCATAACTTTGTCATTTTAAGAACCTAATAATTTTAGAGGATTTAAATAATATAGAGGATGAGGTCAGATGAACCAGCTTATCATGATCCTCCCACTGGCTTCACCAAGTCAGTTTAAGGGAGACCATTAAAAGGGCTGGTCTAGGAGCACCTAAATCAGTCACACTGATTTACCTAGCTGACATGGGTCAGCTCGAATAGTTAAGTGATCCGATCAAGATATAATTTCACCAAGAGGCCAGGTAAGTTCGATTAGTGGGAGGGTCGGCCAAAGCTTACCTTAGACACCATCAGAAATGGTCAGGTAAGTGGGCTCCCAATTAAAAACCACCGGTCTGGTTTACCTTAGACACCAACTGGTTTAATTAGTTTCGATTTGATCAACCTAACAGTTCGTGCTAGACTGCTTAGCCAAGAATCAAGTCCATTTGGTTCTCGTTAAAGATATGGACTTGACCAACTACAACTATTGTAATTGATCTAGAGAATCTTTGACCTAATCTAAGACAACAATTGATTAGATTTAGTCAATTCTCTAATTAAGTCCATCTTTAATCTAACCATAGGTCTAACCCAATTAATGGACCTAATTCCTACTAACCCATTAACCCAATGTGTTATGATTTGTGTCTTAGGTTCTTCAATTCACAATCCTAGAACCTAATCAAACAACTTCTTAATTCTTAATTAAGTTTTGGGCTGAGGGTTGGGTTTGGCTTTTCAAAAAATAATTTTCATATTTGTAAAATAATTTTACAATATGATTCTACCAACCATATTGTATGTTTGATTCATAATCAAGATACAAGTGAAATAAACATGAAACTACTTTAGATCTAATCTAAACAGGTTCATGTAATTGAAACAATTTCAACTTTAAACAATTTCTTTGCATAAAAATTATTAACAAAGAGATTTTATTTCAGATTTAAACATCTTTTGAATCTAATAAATCATAAATTTAATCTAAATCATATCTAATAAATTTATGATTAAAGATAGATCTACACAAACTAGGACAACCTTTGCACTGTAAGGGGTAAACCTTACAGCAGGACAACCTTGCAGTTTGTGATTGATCTAAAATTTTAATTTTAGATTTAATAATCAGATTATAAATTAGATCTAATCTAAAAAATAATCTAAGCATGTATAAATAATCATATAATAAAGAACCTAGGCTCTGATACCAATTGAAGGAACCAGATCTAGGATTTCAGGGTTAGATCTTGAAACTTTTTCAAGATCATACAGCGGAAGACTAAAATAAATCAAAATTTATTTTTTAAAATTAGAGAATTCCTAGATCTAAGATCCTATTACATGATTATTACATAATATTAAATCAAAAATTAAAATATATAAATATAGCATGAACTACATGTTGATCATATCAACATGTTTCTATACCACATCTAATGTATGTATTAAACAATAGATCAGATCTATTACCTTGCAAGTTAGACGCTCTAACCTCGCTGATCTGGGCTTAAGGATAATGTTGTAATCCGTACATGCATCCGACCTCTAGGAGTCATCCACACGAGCCCACGAATCTCGATCAGAAGTCCTATTTCAGGAAATCAGCACAGTATGCTAGTACTGCGCTGATCCTTCTTTGATGGTTGATCAGGTGCCTCCTTCTTCTTGATTTGGACTCTTCCAAAGATGGAAAGTAAAAGGAGGAGTTTCAGATCTGAGACGCTCTCAGGAAACTCAAGATGGAGGGAGGAAAGATATGAAAACAAAAAAACCCTAGAAGAAGACCCTCTTCTTCTTCACGTTTTTCTCTCTAGACACCCTAACTTGCATCTTTTATATCTCCACGACCCAAAGGTCTTTCTCTCTAATTTTTGGATGGAACAAAGGTCTCTCAAATTTCTATCTTCTCCTAAAATTTTATAAAGAAACTCATTTTATACAGAGAGATATAAAGAGTCCTTGGATAGGTCAAATACCTAGTCAAGGCTTATCCAAATATGGCAAGTTAAGGGGCGCCCAACTCTTGAGCACCTCCTCCATATTTTTATGAATAGATCATCAGCAAAGGGTACACAATGTGTACCCTAAAATCTATAAAAATTCTAAAAAAAATTTGGATAAATTCGGTGCAAAATTGAAAGAGTTTTGGATTTCTAAAACTCTATCTCATAGAATTCGAAATCCAAACTTATTCCTTTTTGATTTGATCCAAACCACCTTCCATGTAAGAAAGAAGAGAGGAAACCTTTTGTGAACGTGGGAGAGGGCTTTTGTCATACAAAATAAGTGGAGATTGGCATTGAATAAGAGAGAGGGCGTGGGGAAGGCTTATGTGGCGCAAGGTGGAATCCTAGTCTTACTAGGATTCTATCTCATGACTTGTTTTAATTTGATTTCTTAAACCAAATCAAACCAAAATTAGATCAACCTAATTAAAATAGGTCTTAACCTAATTAAAAACTTAATTTAATCAGATTAAATTAGATTTAAATCTGATTTAATTTTCTAATCAAATTAAAAATTAGATTGACCCAAGTCCTAGTTGAACTAGGACTAGTTTTTCCTTGCACTTGGCTTATCCAATAAACCAATTGGACTTGATCCAATCAAGCCCAAAATAAATCTAATTAAATTGTATTTAATTAGACTTAATCTCAGCCCATTGGCTTAATCAAATTAAGCCAATTAGCAATCGAATTGCTAATCGATCCTCCTGCAATACTTGCACTGGGTTAAATGTCAATCGTATTGATCATTTAACCCTAGAATGATTCTTAATCGTTGATCAACCATCCGATTGGATCATGAACTCTAATGTGTGTAACCTCATAGGTCCGAACCTAAGTCGGTAGCACAGGAATAAATTTTTGTACCAATCGAAGTGACCATCTAGCAATGGTACCCGACGACTGGATAGGTCGAATGTGTAGAACAACATCCTTAGAACCCATGCGGATATAGTTTTCATATAATTCATCCTCTTGACCAAAATGATCATAGGACACTCCAGAGTTCAACTGTCAACTCTGATCAGGTTGTCCACATTGTATTTCAAAATATCAAATCCATCTGATGGATTATCCTGGCCAAGATTTTGCTAAATTGAAATACAACGACTCATTCTTCTCCAACTCTTGGAGTGGTCAATCCCATCTCGATCACACTCTGACTTCGTAAGTACTTGACTGTGTCCAGAAGCCTTCCGTCTCTGAATTAAAAATTCAGTTAGTCCAGTACCAAAGCACAGTGAGTTGCTTGCAAGTCACTGAGGCGATCTCAAGTCTAAGGGACACTTATGTCTATATCCCATCAGAGACATTCTCGATAGCAGAATACTCTGGAGTTGGTCACGTTCAATGATGATGTACGCTTACATCTCACCTGTATGCCATACCAGTGTCTCCACACTTCTTGGTTAAGAGGACAACCAACCCATATGGCCTACAGCGACCTATGCTCGATAGAAGCTGTCGTCCTTATTAACAGCTTATCATTTGGTCGTGAACAGTTTTAAGGACTAATCGATAAATCTTCTTTTTATCAAACTTAAATAGTCCTAAGGACTTCATCATAACAACGGAGTTCATTAGAAGATGAAAGCTTATGATGAAGATGCCAAATATATTTTATTTATTAACAAATCAATTACAATACTTGGTTGCTCAACCGTCAACAGCTTGACGATTGGCTTTTTGGGACACATTTCCCAACAGTGCATGCATGATCTAGATTAAAAGATGTTTTAATCTTCAATTTTGTTATATTGTTTAATTTTTTTTTTAAAAAATACACATGCATGTGCACCATAGAAAATCCAACACGTTGATTGTAGGATTGTGCTATCATGGCCATAGCCACTGCCCCAACCATGAGCCCTCCTCTGTTCTGGGGAAAAGGGGAGCATGAGTCCTCTATTTTGCCTAGAAACCAAGAAGGAAAAAGAAAAAGAAAGAAAGAAAAGGAAGAAGAAAAAATGGGCTTCTCTCTCCTCTCATCTTCCACTTTTGCTCTCTCATTTTTCTCTCTACATAGTTTTTCTTTCTCTTTTATGATTTTCTGGAGCTTAGATAAATGTCTTCTTTCAATAATTTTGATCGACTGTGGTGATGTCTTGACTCATGGTTGTCGAGCATTATAGCATTCTCCACCTTGGCCCTTTTGAGATACTATAATATTTGGTTGCCCTTGATTACTATTGAACCATCTATTCTCTAGCCTAAACTTTGATTAGATGAAGTTATATTGATCGAAAAAACTCAAGCCATTGGGCATTACACTTTGATTAGATGAAGTTATATTGATCGAAAAAACTCAAGCCATTGGGCATTACTGCTCTGGATGACTCTATTCCATCCTTTTAGTTTTTCTTTATTTATCTTTATCTTTTTCTTTATTTGATCTATGAAACTAGTGGGGGGTCCCAAGCCTTCTTGCTTTGGATCCAATATGATCTCAATAGAGGGGCCTTGAATCACTTGATTGGGTAAGTAGCATGCAAATATCATCTTGGACCTTGTTAAACACTACTAGATTTTATCCTCATCAATTGTTATTGATCTATCTATGCCCTATGCTAATTCTTGATCTATAATTTCATCAATTGGATTTTCTATAGTGCAAATTGGAGAGAATTCTTAGTAGACTCATCAATATAGAACTGCTAAATCGATCATCAATTATAGAAATTCCATTGGAGGTGACATCAGGATGGGTTTCCTTCATCTATTATGGCCCACCAAATGTCGATGATAGGTTCTCTTCCCTTCATCAAATTCTTGTAGAAGGTGAAATTTGGATGACAATCATAAGGAGCTCATAAGAAAGATGCTAAAGGATTATATTCTGATGTAAGACCGAATCTGATGTCAGTAAATAATGGATAAACAAAAATTTGAAATGGCACACATATCACCATTGAATTAGTTACCATTAGTTTAAATTCATTAACCATGCTTTTCAGTTGGAGAGTGGAGTCATCCTTATACTTTATGCCTTAAAGGATTAAATAAAAGTGTTGCTGCAAGGCTTCGAGCAAAGATGATGAGGTCAGTCATGGATCGAGCTAGAGTACTATAGAGAATCAAGGTGGTGAAGTGTCCCGAAGATCCTAAAAAAAAGAAGTCCTAAAACTAGTAGGGGATCCTTTGGTTTAGGACTCTTTGATATTTAAGTCAGCTGGAGCTTGAGAATAGATAGTGAAAAAAGGATAGATGGAAAGCAAGGAGAATAAGAACTTAGATTCCCTTCAGTAGGGGAACCAAAGAGAGCTCAGCAGAGTTTCAATTCTCGAAGTCCAATTATGGCTTACTTTTGGAGAGTCCTCTTTATCTCTTTATATAAAGAAGTTTGTTAGGTCGTTAGTAGCCATCTAATTTGGAGGATCTTGTTTGTTAGATGGTTATGGATAACCATCTAATTTGTTAGGAGTTTGTTATAACCAAATAGCCAGTTGTGAAGAGGTTATCCCACGTGGAGAATAGTTGTAACATAGTGGAGAGTAGCTGGCTTGTAGTGCATCCAATCTTGAGAGAGAGATCGGTGCAAAATCGATGTCTCCTTAAAATGAGTTGACTGGTAGATTGGTAGACATAGCGTCAGGTCGATAACCTTCCAACTTGGTTTAGAGTAGTGCTAGTAGTCTCGAACAATTAACTGATGTGGTATGGTGTTTCACCTATAGATCGATAAAATATTGACCTCTTCTAATGCTGCCATATGGCTAGAGGTTGGTTTGATGCACCAGCATATTGCCCCCCACTTTTCAAATGCAAAGTGGCATTTGTCACATTGGGTGTGGGAAGTAGATCAAGCAACAATATCTGACCTCTGTTGCTAGAAATAAATGCATTGTATAGCAGTGTCAGCAGTATAAATTTTTGAATCATATGAAGCAACATGTCATTTTTCAAAAATGACTCATTGGAACCCTCGGTAATTATTAGAGCTCAAAAAATAGGATGGTCATTATTACCCACAAGGTAGCACTCGAAATAATTAAATGCTTGCCCGCTACTTGTCAACATACTATTGGCTATCGTAGTTATCACACAGATCAAGCTTGTGTGGCTTAATCTGAGAGAGGTGCACGGAACAATTTTTCTTCAAAGTTGGGAGATCATTGCCAAATGTCATTGATCTATTGATGGCTGAAGTTAATCTGGGCCATTTGCTACTTTTATAAATAGACCAGATCATTGCCTCGCTAGTTACTTTACCACTTTACTATCTGGAAGCACTGTTGGATTGCCTCCAGAGAGCTCTTTTTCCCTTGCAATCACTAGTGCCATTGAAATCGGAGAAGAGAACTTTATTAGGATCACTAGAACCAGAGAAGACAACCTTCAGTACCAGCAAAACTAGAGAAGAAAGTCTTCATTCCCACTTCTTAAGTAGGTTTCCAGTCCCTCTTCCCCTTTTTCCTTTATATCTTCAGGGTGTTTTCTCTTGCTTTTGCTCATTTTTTCTTTTTTTTCTTTCTTTATTGCTCCATTTTATCCTTCTTTGCTATAAAAAATGTCTTCTGATGGTAGTAAGATACGGGTAAAAAGGAGTCGGGATGATCGAGTACCTCGATCAACCCAACTTCAAATTGAGTTTGAGGTGACAACTTCACCTTGGACAACCATCAAGGTTGGCACCTCAGGTTGGGATGATCCAAAATCTTCAATTCAAAAATTTTTGGATTACTTTGATCCTTATGCCGAGCAATTTGTTATAACAGAATTTGACCTTTGTGAACTTAGAGAAAAATATCAAATCCTTGAAGATTTTTAGTTGATAGTTCCAAATTGGGATGGTTGGGTTACTGAACCTCTCGAGCAGAGTGTTGCATTTTATGATGAGGCACTCAGTTCTAGACTTTGATTTTCTCTTCATCCCTTCATTAGCAATATCTTAGAATTTTATGGGCTTCATTCAACTCAAATAACTCCAAATGCTATTAGAATGATCATAGTGTTCATCATTCTTTGTAACTTTGCCGATGTAGAACTTAGGATTTCCTTCTTCAGGGTGTTGTTCGTTCTGAAGAAACATCCTTATGAAAAAGATTGGTGATACTTTTCACCTTAGTCAAAATGTAAATTTGGTCCAAGCCTTCCATCTCTATCAATGACTGGAAAAATTATGTCTTTTTTGTTTCTTTTAGTATACCTTGGGGATTCAATTGTAGCTAGCGTAAGCTTGAGCTCAAATAGAACTCCAATAGTGAAGTCCTTTTTAAGGATAAGGAGACTTTTATAGAGCTACTAGATATAGAGGTATCCAAGCTTAGTCAATTGGTAAATGACCAGTCCTTGTATGATGTTGGCATCAGCCAAATCTCTCCTCAGAGAAAGTCCGATGTCATATTCCTCTTTTTCTTTTTTCTTTTCTTCTTCTCTCTTTTTTTTGACTAAAATTTTATTAAAAAATATATCCCAAAAGTCAATCATCAATCTATTGACGATTGAGCAATCTTGTATTGTAATTGATTTGTTAATAAATAAAATATATTTTTGGTATTTTCATCACAAGTTTTCATCTTCTAATGAACTCCATTGTTGTGATAAAGTTCTTAGGACTATTTAGGTTTAATAAAGAGAAGATTTATCGATTAGTCCTTAAAATTGTTCACGACCAAATAATAGGCTGTTAATAAGGATGCCAGTTTCTATCGAGCATAGGTCGCTGTAGGCCATATTGGTTGGTTGTCCTCTTAATCAAAGAGTGTGGAGATACTGGTATGGCATATAGGTAAAATATAAGGGTACATCATCATTGAACGTGACCAACTCCAGAGCATTCTGCTGTCGAGAATGTCTCTGATGGGATATAGGTATAAGTGTCCCTTAGACCTGAGATCGCCTCAATGACTTGCAAGCGACTCACTGTACTTTGGTACTGGACTAACTGAATTTCTAATTCAGTAACGGAAGGCTTCTGGACATAGTCAAGTACTTACAAAATTGGAGTGTGATCAAGATGGGATTGACCACTCCAAGAGTTGGAGAAGAATGAGTCACTGTATTTCAATTTAGCAAAATCTTGACCAAGGTAATCCATCAGATGGATTTGATATTTTGAAATACAATGTGGACAACCTGATCAGAGTTGACAGTTGAACTTTGAGGTATCCTATGAGCATTTTGGTCAAGGGGATGAATTATATAGAAACTATATCCGTATGGATTCTAAGGATGTTATTCTACACATTCGACCTATCCAATCGTCGGGTACCATTGTTAGATGATCACTTCGATTGGTATAAAAATTTATTTTTATGCTACCGACTTAGATTCAGATCTATGAGGTCACATACAGTAGAGTTCATGATCTGATCAGATGGTTGATCAATGATTAAGAATCGTTTTAAGGTTAAACGATCAATATGATTGACATTTAACCTAGTGCAAGTATTACAGGAGGATCGATTAGTAATTTGATTACTAATTAGCTTAATTTGATTAAGTCAATGGGCTAAGATTAAATCTAATTAAATATATTTTAATTAGATTTAATTTAAACTTGATTGGATCAAGTCCAATTGATTTATTGGATAAGCCAAGTGCAAGAAAAAATTAGTCCTAGTTCAATTAGGACTTGGATCAACCTAATTTTTAATTTGATTAAAAAATTAAATTAGATTTAAATTTAATTTAATTTGATTAAATTATATTTTTAATTAGATTAAGACCTATTTTAATTAGATTAATTTGGTTTTGATTTGATTTGATTTGAGAAACCAAATTTGAACAAGTCATAGATTGAATCCTAGTAATACTAGGATTCCACCTTGCACCACCTTAGCCCCCCATGCCCACTCTCTCTTATTTTGTATGATAAAAACTTCTCTCCCAGGCCTTCATGCATCCCCAAAGCTTTTCACTCTTTCTCTCTTACATGGAATATGGTTGTGCACCAAGTCAAAGTAGGAATTAGTTTGGATTTCAAATTCTATGAGATATAATTTTAGGAAACCAAAACTCTTTCCTTATGGCACTGATTTTATCCAAATTATTTTTAAAATTTTTATGAATTTTATAGAATATATTGTGCATCCTTTTCTGGTGGTCCATGGTAGAAAAGGAAGGATGGGGCACCCAAGAGTTGGGCACCACTTGTCTTGCCCTGTTTGGATTTTCCTTGACTAGGTATTTGACCTAGACAAGGATTCTTTATATCTCTTTATTTAAGATGAATTTATTCTTAAAATTTTTGTAGATTATAGAAAATTGAGATACCTTTTAGGTGTGTAAAAATCAAGGAGAAAGAGTATTGGGGCGTGGAGATATAATAGATACAAAACTATGTGTCTAGGTGAGAGCAAAGAGAAGAAGAAGAGGGTCTTCTTCTAGGGTTGCTGAGTTCACCTCTTTTCTTCCTCCATCTATGAGTTTTCTGAGAGTGTCTCATATATAAAACTCCTTCTCCTACTTCTCATCTTTGAAAAAGTTCAAATTAAAAAGAAGGAGGTATCTGATCGACCATCGAAGAAGGATCAGCATAGTACTAGCATACTGTACTGATTTTCTGGATCAAGACTTCTGATCATGATTCGTCGGCTCGTGTGGATGACTCCTAGAGGCTGGATGCATGAATGGCTTGCAACATCATCCTCAAGTCCGGATTAGCAAAGTTAGAACATCTAACTTGAAAGGTAATAGATCTGATCTATTATATTTTACATACATTAGATGTAGTATAGAAACATGTTGATATGATTAATATGTAGTTCTTGCTCTTTGTATTTTAATTTCTGATTTAATGTCATATAATAATTATATAATAGAATCTTAGATCTAAAGATTTTCTGATTTTATAAGATAAATTTTGATTTATTTTAGTCTTTCGCTGTCTGATCTTGAAAAAATTTCAAGATCTAACCCTGAAATTCTAGATCTGATTCCTTCAATTGGTGTCAGAGCAAGGTTGTTTATTACATGATTATTTATATATGCTTAGATTATTTCTTATATTAAATTTAATTTATAATCTGATTGTTAAATCTGAAATTAAAATTTTTAGATCAATCACAAACTATAGGTTATCCTGCTGTAAGGTTTACCCCTTACAATGCAAAGATTGTCCTAGTTCATGTAGATCTATCTTTAATCATAAATTTGTTAGATATGATCTAGATTAAATTTATGATTTATTAAATTTAAAAAATATTTAAGTTTAAAATAAAATCTCTTTGTTAATAATTTCCATGCAAAGAACCATCATATATTTATCTGAAAAATTTACGCAGTTTAAAGTTGAAATTGTTTCAATTACATGAACTTGTTTAGATTAGATCTAAAGTAGTTTCATGCTTATTTCACTTGCATTTTGATTACGAATCAAACATACAACTTAGTTGGTAAGAACTATATTGTAAAAAAATTTTATAAATATGAAAATTATTTTTGAAAAGCCAAACCCCAACCTTCAGCTCAAAACTTAATTGAGAATTAAGAAGTTGTTTGATTAGGTTCTAGGATCGTGAATTGAAGAACCTAAAATACAAACCATAACACATTGGGTTAATGGGTTAGTAGGAATTAGGTCTATTAATTGGGTTAGATTTAAGGTTAGATTAAAGATGGACTTAATTAGAGAATTGATTAAATCTAATCAATTGTTGTCTTAGATTAGGTCAAAGATTCTCTAGATCAATTACAATAGTTGTAGTTGGTCAAGTCCATGTCTTTAACGAGAACCAAATGGACTTGATTCTTGGCTAAGCGATCTAGCACGAACTGTTAGGTTGATCTAATGGAAACTAATTAAACCAGTTGGTGTCTAAGGTAAATCAGATCGGTGGTTTTTAATTGGCAGCCTGCTTACTTGGCCATTTCTGATGGTGTCTAAGGCAAGCTTTGGCAGACCCTCCCATCGATCGAACTTACCTGGCCTCTTGGTGAAATTATGTTTTGATCGGATCACTTGACTATTCGAGCTGACCCATGTCAGCTAGGTAAATCAGTGTGACTGATTTAGGTGCTCCTAGACCAGCCCTTTTAATGGTCTCCCTTAAGCTGACTTGGTGAAGCTAGTGGGAGGATCATGATAAGCTGGTTCATCTGACCTCCTCCTCTAAATCAATTAAATCTTCTAAAATTATTAGATCATTAAAATAAAATAGTTATGGTGATAACTAGATCATAGCCTCCCATTAAGTGGATGATAATGGGTCCATCAGTTGGATAATCATTGGAGACCCAAAGGCCTGGTGCTTATCTGTTGATGGAATTATCATTCATAATATAATTTCTTGACTGCACTTTCTAAATGGTGGTTAGGTTTGCCAACCAAAGTTGGGCTTAATCATTCATTGGCTAGATGGGCCAAGTATGGTCATGTTAATGGTTGGACCTTGTTGCCCAGCTATGCAACCCAAGAGGGGGGGGTGAATTGGGTTTCTAAAAATTTTAAGCCCAACAGATTACTTATGAAGATCAAAACAAAGACTTTAATTCAATATTAATTACCTAAAGCAGGAATGCAAGAATATAATAAAGAAATAAAGTGAAGCGATAAAGCACACCACAAACACAAGGATTTATAGTGGTTCGGTGCTAACCTTGCACCTACATCCACTCCCCAAGATCCTACTTGGGAATTTCAATCCACTATCCTTTGTATTCAACCCGAATACAAAACGTCGGAAACTCCGACACTAGCTATCCCAAGCTAGATCACTTATTTTTCGGGTACAAGTAAACCCAAAATACTCCAATTTCAGGTTCGGATCAACCTTTCCTTGTTTTGAAAATCCTCCAAAAATAAGAACAAAAACTCACAAAGAGTTAGAAAATTTAGAGCACAGATTAATACAATAACAGCTCCTTAAATGAGCGAATATAATAATAAAAGTTTTACTTAAATGAAGAACCCCTTTTTTGGATTTTCTCAAAGTGGATGAACGCTTGAATGCTTGAGAAGAGGTTGATTGTTGATTGAAGATCTCTTGAAAGCTTTGAACGATCTCTAGATCAAGGTTGAAACAATAGGCGTGAAGAATTCTCTCCTTGAAAGATCTTGCTTTTCTCTTTCACAATCTCTCTGATATATTGTGGATCCTCTCTCTTTTTCTTTTTGAATTTTTCGTTGATCTCAGGCTTTTTCTTGCAAATTTCGGATCCTTTCTTCTGTTCTTCTCATTTTTTGATTTCACGTTTGATCCGCTATTTAATCTGCAATTTCTTCCATCATTTTAAGCATTTTGTAGCATTAGAAGCAAGAGAAAACAATTTAGGTAGATAAAGAGCCGTTAGAGGATTTTTAGGAAGCATAAATGGCAATTAAAATGGGCAAAAAAATAGCCATTGCTGATATTTCCCGTCGCAGGGGTCGACTCATGAGTCGACTCATGCTTCAGGGGTCGACTCATAAGTCGACCTCTGTTGCAAAAACCAGAGAATGCGTTTCTGGAAATTCTTGGCTCAAATTAGCAGGGGTGAACTCATGAGTCGACTCATGCCTTGTGGGTCGACTCATGGGTCGACTCACAGGTCGTGCCAAGCCAGAAAACTAGCGTGCCAAGGAGAATTTTTGCGTGCCAATCAGCTCACAGTGCCATGAGTTGACTCATGAGTCGACTCATGCACTTCAAACCTTCATAACTTCAAAAATATAAGTCCAAACACAATGAAATTTTCACCAATAGATTTCAAATCATTTGTTCTACCAAATGGTACTATCAAATCAGGATTTTAGTAAAATTACAATTTTGCTCTTGAAGAGCATAAGGACTTTTTCATTTTAAAATTATTTGTATCCCTTCAATCTGCTTTGTAATCATCAAAATCAATCTAGGAGCAACAATCTCCCCCTTTTTGATGATGACAAAATATTTGAACAAAAATATTTATGTTAATGTATTAATTTCAAAAGAATCCATTATAGGTGTATATGCTTGAAAAGAGTATGATTCTTTTGGCATGTAATATAAATGCAAAAATAGTTTGTCCTTTTTCTTAAAGATTTGAAAAGGGTATTAGTTCATTTTGAGTTTAAGATATATCAGAGCAAGAGAAGAGGAATAAATTTTGCAATGTATCAGAGCAAGAAAAATAATTTTTACAATGATATTAGAAAAGATTTTATAATGTATCGGAGCAAGAAAATTTTATAATATATCAGAGAAAATTTCACACTGTATTAGAGCAAATGTTATAATATATTAGAGAAACTTTCTCATTGTATCAGATCAAATGTTATAATTTATCAGAGAAGCCTTCACACTGTATCGGATTAAATTTTATCATGTATCAGAGCAAGTTAAAAGAAATTGTAGGGTGTATCAGAGTAAAACAAATTTCTTAAGATGTATCAAGGTGAATAAAATTTCAAAAGATGTATCAGAGCAAGTTTGAATTTTGAAATATATCAGAGCATATAAAAAAAATACTTATTTGCATTGTACTTATGATTTTGCTTTTGATGGATGGCTTTTTGTTTAAGTTCTGTCTGATACCAAATTTCGATACCAAATTTCTCAAAGTTTTGTTTAATCTTTCAATCCTTGTTTTTGTTTAATTTCTCCAATATTTATTTAATTTCTTCAATATTTGTTTTAATCTTCCAATCTTTGTTTTTGTTTAATTTCTCCCCCTTTTTCTCATAATTTAGGGTTTTGCTTTTTGTCTAATTTCAATTTTTATTTTTGTTTAATTTCTCCCCCTTTTTGACATCATCAAACATAGTTAACTCTTCCTTTTCTTTTTTTGAAATATTCTTTATTTTCTTCCTCTTTAGAGTTTTTCACAGATATTTTCTCCCCCTTAATATAGCAATTATCAACAGCAAACAACAAGAAGAAAATATATAACCAAAATATGATCATTACAAAGAGGTAGAAATATAGGTAAAAGATGATTCCATTAATATCATAATTGTTTCAACACATAGTTCTTAAAAAATAAAATTCAACCAGCTAATTGTCAATACATGGCCCCGAGGTATAGATCCTAGAACAAAATACTAACACCTAGGATCTAGTAATGATCAAGATAGGTCAATGATCAGAGTCATCAGATATAGGGTGAGGAGATGATGGATCAGAAGTGCATCCTCTACCCCGTCTGCCTCTGGCACGAGCAGGAGAACGAGATGAACTGGGTGGCTGAGAACGCTGAGATGCTAGGGCTGATACCATGAGTCTGATAGAATCAAGTACGTTCAGTGCTCTGGAAACAGATTGAAGTAGAGCAGTGAACTGGGTGGTAGCATGCTCACTCGATCCTCGGATCTCTTTCCTCAGTAATTCATATCCACCTTCTAGTGCTCCTCTGAGCCTGCCAGCCTCTACAGTGAGGTCTGTGACCTCAATAGTAGACTCCTGTGGCTGGGGATGGGCCAATGCAAGGACTTGCCCCTGCAAGTCAAGAACTCTGCCAGTCAGTCTCCAGACTGTGTCCTCAAGCTGCTGTATCCTGACGGACTGATCTGAAATCATCTGAAACACAGTGGAGATGTAGGGAGTAATGGTCTGATCAGAAGAGGTAGCTCCAGGTGCAAAAGAAGTACTACTCCACTGGCTAGACAGCAAAGAAGCCACACGCTGTGAAATATGCTCGATCTGATCGTCAGCCAGTCTGAACTCTGAATGAGGTGCTCTGCTCTCTGGCTGATACACTGGTGTGGGCATCCTAGTAAACTCAGAAGGGCCAGCCTCAGTATCAGGAATGAACTGGGAATCTGGTGAAGCTGCCCTGAAGTCATGTACAGGAGAAGATGGACCTTCTTCTTCTACTCTGCCTTCAGTTCTGTCTTCAGCTCTTTCCTCAACTCTCTCCTCAGCTCTTTCTTCAGAGCCCTTGATCCAACCACCAACAGTCTTTGTAATTCCCATTCGGTGCAGGCTGTGTTGGTTGAAGGTGTCCACATGTGAGAGTTTGGTAGGTGCCTCCCCCTCACAGCTAACTCCAAACCTCCTGAATACTCTGGTAAGGGCCATACCATAAGGCAAGTGTGCCTTGGATCTGTTCAAAGTTTCTCTCATGGTCTCTATCATAAGTGCAGGGAGGTTTAGGGGGGTCTGAGTGATGACATGAAACATGACACATACATCTCTGCCAGACAGTAAGTCATGTCTACCACTCCTAGGAAAGAAGAGTTTTGTTACAATCTGATGCAGGACCCTCATCTCAATGGACAATAGCTTTGCTTCCAATTTGTTTAAATTTCTTGAAAAAGCTTCTCCTAAGATAATTCTGATCCCTTCTTCTTTAATTGGGAGTTCCATATATGAGTATCCTTCACTAGGCAACTGAAGTATTTCTCCCAATATCCTAGAATCCAAGCATATGTCAATCCCCTTGACTGTTGAAGTCACTGACCCATTTCCATAATTTAGGTTCTGGTAGAACTCTCTAACAAGATCAACATAGGTGACTTCCTTAAGGGAGCAGTAGAGTTTCCATCTTTGATTTTTGATCTTGGTAGCAAAAGTAAAGCCTTCTTTCTCAAAGAACCGAAAATCTATATTTTTCCCGATTTCTACTTTTCTATCAGAAAGAGGATTTACACTGGGGCTTATGGAGGATTGAGAGAGACCTTGAGCAGGTACTGAAACTGGATCGGGAACACTGGAAGACTGAGCATGCCTTTTCTTTCGGACAAATTCCTCAGGCTCACGGATTGATTTCCTTCTTTGGGGAAGTTTCATCTTTGGAGCCATATCCAATAAAGTAGCAGACAAGAAGACTTGAATTGAGTGGAGGAGAGATCACAAGAGAGTAAAGAGAAATTTTAGTGGAGAAAAGAAGTGGATTTTGGAAGTTCGATGAAGTGCTAGGGCACGTTCCAACCACGCCGGGCAATGTGAGAAAGCACGAGAAATCTCTTTTCCAAGGAGGCGATTTTTGGTGGAGAGGAGGAGGGAGAATTGCCTCAAAATTGATCCTTAGATTTGGAGCAAGAAAGAGTTGGAAAGAACGGCTTTCGGAAGGAAGATGATGGGAAGATGAATCGTCTCACAAACAGGGTTCCCGTTATAAAAACAATGAACCCGTTGAAAGTTTGTGGGATTTACAAGTTTGCCATTGAGTCGACTCATGGGGGTCGACTCATGAAGTTCAGAAATTCAGAAAAAATACAAATAAATTCTAGAAAAATTTAAAATTTTGAGTGAAGGAATTTTGCTCACTGATAAATTTTTAGAATGATAAATCTGAGCTTTTGGGACTAGGATAGATGTTGAAAATTGAGCTCTAAAAATTTTTGACATCTATTCTTTGGAAATTGAGAAATTTCAGACAAATGGATCTAGAATTCCTAGATTTCTCCTAATTTCATAGAATCTATCCTCACTAAGGGCCTTTGTAAAGATATCGGCTAATTGATTTTCAGTGCAAACATATTCAAGAGTTACATTTTTGTTTTGAACATGTTCTCTTATAAAATGATGTCTTATTTCAATATGTTTAGATCTTGAGTGTTGAATTAGATTTTTAGATAGATTTATGGCACTTGTATTATCACATTTTATTGGTGTTTCATTAAGTTTGATTCCAAAATCTTCGAGTTGTTGCTTAATCTACAAGATTTGAGCACAACAACTTCCGGCTGCAATGTATTCGGCCTCAGCCGTAGACAGTGCCACCGAATTTTGTTTCTTGCTAAACCATGAGATTAGGTTTACTCCAAGAAATTGGCAAGTTTCACTTGTGCTTTTTCTATCTAATTTACATCCAGCAAAATCAGCATCAGAATATCCTAACAAATTAATTTGTGAGTCCTTAAAGTACCATAACCCTATAGTTTGTGTACCATTTAAGTATCTAAGGATTCTTTTAACAGTATTCAAATGAGATTCCTTAGGATTAGATTGATATCTTGCACATAAGCAAACACTAAACATGATATCAGGCCTACTTGCAGTTAAATATAATAATGAGCCAATCATACCTCTATAGTATTTTAAGTCTACGCTTTTACCTTCATCATCCTTGTCAAGCTTACATGAGGGACTCATTGGTGTGCCAATTGGTTTGCAGTTCTCCATTCCAAATCTTTTGAGTAGTTCCTTGGTGTACTTGCTTTGGGTGATGGAGATTTCCTCTTTTGATTGTTTGATTTGGAGTCCGAGGAAGAAAGTGAGTTCTCCCATCATGCTCATCTCGAACTCTCCTTGCATAAGCTTAGCAAAGTCTTGACAAAGGGATTCATTAGTAGATCCAAAAATTATGTCATCAACATAAATTTGTATAATTAGCATATCATTTTGGTTTCTTTTAATAAATAGGGTTGTATCTACATTGCCTCTTGAGAAATCATTATTTAGTAGAAATTTGCTTAGCCTTTCATACCATGCTCTAGGTGCTTGTTTTAATCCATATAAAGCTTTATTTAATCTAAAGACATGATTGGGAAAAGCATGATTTTCAAATCCAGGGGGTTGTTCTACATATACTTCTTCAGAAATATATCCATTTAAAAATACACTTTTAACATCCATTTGAAATAACTTGAAATTCATAAAGCAAGCATATGCAAGTAGAAGTCTAATAGCTTCTAATCTAGCAACAGGTGCAAAGATTTCATCAAAATCAATTCCTTCTTCTTGATTATATCCCTTAGCAACCAGTCTTGCTTTATTTCTAATTACATTTCCATTCTCATCTAATTTGTTTCTAAAGACCCATTTTGTTCCAATTATTGAGTAATCTTTAGGTCTTGATACTAAGGTCCAAACATTATTTCTTTCAAATTGATTAAGTTCTTCTTGCATAGCATTAATCCAGTTATGATCATTTTCAGCCTCTTCAAAAGTTTTAGGTTCAAGTTGAGATACAAAAGCACAATGATTAAGTACATCTCTAAGTGAAGAACGTGTTTTTACCCCATGCATAGGATCACCGATAATTAACTCCTTAGGGTGGTTGTGAACATACCTCCATTCCTTGGGTAGGTCATTTGTACCTTGAGGTTGTTCTTGAATTTCTTCACCTCTTTCATTTTGTTCGTCTTCTTGATCCTTGTCTTTTGGAGTTGCTGAGTCTTTCAGAGTGATCTCCTTCATACCTTCTATTAGTGGCTCTGCATCATCAACACCCTCATTCTTCCTTGAAGGAAGATCGTTAGATTCATCAAAAATAACATGTATGGACTCCTCAACTACTAAAGTTCTTTTGTTGAAAACTCTAAATGCTTTACTAGTGGAGGAGTAACCTAGAAAGATTGCTTCATCTGATTTTGCATCAAATTTATCAAGTTTTTCTTTGCCATTATTTAATACAAAACATCGGCAACCAAAAATATGAAAATATGCAATATTTGGTTTTCTTCCTTTCCAAAGTTCATAGGGGGTTTTCTTTAAAAATTGTCTAATTAAAGCACAATTTAAAATGTAACATGCTGTATTAATTGCTTCCACCCAAAAATATTTTGGAAGGTTGCTTTCACAAAGCATGGTACGGGCCATTTCTTCTAAGGTTCTGTTTTTCCTTTCAACTACCCCATTCTGTTGGGGTGTCCTTGGAGCAGAGAAGTTATGGCCAATTTCATTTTCATCACAAAAATTTTTAAAATCTTGATTTTCAAATTCAGTTCCATGATCACTTCTAATATTTTGAATTGAAAAATCTTTTTCATTAGAGACTTTTCGATGAAATTTAGTGAAAATATGAAAAGTTTCATTTTTGTGAGCCAAAAAAAAAACCCAAGTAAAACGAGAGTAATCATCTATTATTACAAATCCATATCGTTTTCCTCCTAGACTAGTGGTTCTAGTTGGTCCAAACAAATCCATATGTAAGAGCTCTAAAGGTCTAGAAGTTGAAACAGTGTTTTTGGATTTAAATGATACTCTAGTTTGTTTACCTAATTGGCATGCATCACAAATTCTATCCTTTTCAAAATTCAGTTTTGGCAAACCGAGAACTAAATCCTTTTTAATTAATTTTGAGAGAGAATGCATGCTAATGTGTGCAAGTCTACGATGCCACAGCCAACTAGTCTCATTTATTTTAGCATTTAAGGAAACTAGGCATTGCATGTCTAATTTTGTTGAATCATTCAAGTCTACCATATAAATATTGCCATGCCTATGTCCTATAAATTTAATGCCATCGTTAATAGGACTCATCACAATGCAAACAGATGATTCAAAACTTACTTTATACCCTTTATCACAGAATTGACTAATGCTAAGTAAGTTATGCTTTAAACCTTTAACTAATAAAACATTCTCAATGTATTTGGAGGGAGTGATACCAATGTTACCTATCCCGATGATCTTTCCTTTGCCATTATCTCCAAAGGTGACCATCCCTCCATCCTTAGCATCAAGCGTGATGAATTGTGATTCATCACCAGTCATGTATCTCGAGCATCCGCTGTCAAGATACCATTTCCTGTTTCCTTCTTGGGATGCTAGACACACCTGCAAGCAAAGGTCATGTTTCTGTCTTAGGTACCCAAGCTTTCTTGGGTCCTTTCAGGTTAGTCAGAATGGTTCCTTTTGAAACCCATATTTTTTTTGTGTTTGCATATTTGTTAATAAGACATGTGTATGATTTATGTCCTATTCTTCCACATTTAAAATAAGTAATATTTGTAGACTTGTTACTTGAATAATTTACATAAATATCCTTCAGAAATTTTTGTTTCTTCATGGGTTTATAACCAAGTCCAGCCTTATCATATATAGCTTTCTGATTTTCAAGGATCATATTTAGTTTATTTGAACTTAAGGTGAACTTATCTACTATAGATTTCAGCTTGTTCATTTCATCCTTTAAGTTTTGATTTTCTTGAATCAAGGTGAATTTTTCAATTGAAAGATTTTCAGCTTGTTTCACTAAGGACTGATTTTCTAATTTTAGCTCTTTGTTTTTCTTCCCTAGTTTCTTTAATTCATCAATTGAATCATAGAATGCTTCATGCAATTCTTCAAAAGTAAATTCACTAGTGGATTCAGAAGTTACCTTATTTTCATGTGCCATCAGGCACAGGTTGGCTTGTTCTGTTGAGGTTTCCTCATCGGAGCTTGAGTCATCACTCGCACTCCAGGTCGCCATCATTGCCTTCTTTTTGAACTTCTTTAGACCTTTCTTCAATTGTGGACATTTGGATCTGAAATGTCCTGGCTTCTTGCACTCGTAGCATATAGGGGGTTGATCTTTCTCCTTTTCTTTGCTTTGATCCCCTTTTGTGAATTTCTTTCTCATCCCCTGTTTCTTTTTTCTTAGAAACTTCTTAAATTTTCGGGTGATGAGAGCCATCTCTTCATCCTGATCTTCATCTTCAGAGTCATCCATTTCATAATCAGGCGAAGTTGTGGATTTGAGGGCAATGGTTCTTTTCTTTTTGACTTCATCCTCTTGATGTTGCTTCATGCTAAGTTCATGAGTCATCAAGGATCCAAGAAGCTCTTCTAGAGGTAGAGTGTTCAAGTCCTTTGCTTCTTGGATGGCAGTCACCTTGGCTTCCCAAGTTCTTGGCAGTGACCTGAGAATCTTCCTTACAAGTTCACTGTTAGTATAAGATTTACCAAGACTCTTTAAACCATTGATTATATCAGTAAAACGAGTAAACATAGCAGTTATGGACTCATCATGCTCTATTTTGAACAATTCATATTTATGTACAAGCATGTTTATTTTAGACTCTTTTACTTGATTTGTTCCCTCATGGGTGACTTCTAACCTATCCCATATTTCTATAGCAGATGCACAAGTAGAAATGCGATTGAATTCACTAGCATCTAGTGCACAATAAAGAATATTCATGGCTTTGGCATTTAATTGTGCCAATTTCTTGTCAACCTCATCCCATTCTTTCTCGGGTTTGGTTGACTCCTCACCATCTATAATCTTGGTGGGTGTGTGAGGACCATTCACTATGATACTCCACATATCATAGTCGAGTGCTTGTATGAAAATCTTCATCCGAGCTTTCCAATAGGTGTAATTAGACCCATTGAAAAGTGGAGGTCGGTTTGTTGATTGCCCCTCGGCTAGAGAAGTACCAACATGGGTTGCCATAGATCTTTGGCTCTTTGATTATTAGATCAAAGAAGGGCTAGAGCACCGGCTCTGATACCACTTGTTGCCCAGCTATGCAACCCAAGAGGGGGGGTGAATTGGGTTTCTAAAAATTTTAAGCCCAACATATTACTTATGAAGATCAAAACAAAGACTTTAATTCAATATTAATTACCTAAAGCAGGAATGCAAGAATATAATAAAGAAATAAAGTGAAGCGATAAAGCACACCACAAACACAAGGATTTATAGTGGTTCGGTGCTAATCTTGCACCTACATCCACTCCCCAAGATCCTACTTGGGAATTTCAATCCACTATCCTTTGTATTCAACCCGAATACAAAATGTCGGAAACTCCGACACTAGCTATCCCAAGCTAGATCACTTATTTCCCGAGTACAAGTAAACCCAAAATACTCCGATTTCAGGTTCGGATCAACCTTTCCTTGTTTTGAAAATCCTCCAAAAACAAGAATAAAAACTCACAAAGAGTTAGAAAATTTAGAGCACAGATTAATACAATAACAGCTCCTTAAATGAGCGAATATAACAATAAAAGTTTTACTTAAATGAAGAATCCCTTTTTCGGATTTTCTCAAAGTGGATGAATGCTTGAATGCTTGAGAAGAGGTTGATTGTTGATTGAAGATCTCTTGAAAGCTTTGAACGATCTCTAGATCAAGGTTGAAACAATAGGCGTGAAGAATTCTCTCCTTGAAAGATCTTGCTTTTCTCTTTCACAATCTCTCTGGTATATTGTGGATCCTCTCTCTTTTTCTTTTTGGATTTTTCGTTGATCTCAGGCTTTTTCTTGCAAATTTCGGATCCTTTCTTCTGTTCTTCTCATTTTTTGATTTCACGTTTGATCCGCTATTTAATCTGCAATTTCTTCCATCATTTTAAGCATTTTGTAGCATTAGAAGCAAGAGAAAACAATTTAGGTAGATAAAGAGCCGTTAGAGGATTTTTAGGAAGCATAAATGACAATTAAAATGGGCAAAAAAATAGCCGTTGTTGACATTTCCCATCGCAGGGGTCGACTCATGAGTCGACTCATGCTTCAGGGGTCGACTCATGAGTCGACCTCTGTTGCAAAAACCAGAGAATGCGTTTCTGGAAATTTTTGGCTCAAATTAGCAGGGGTCGACTCATGAGTCGACTCATGCCTTGTGGGTTGACTCATGGGTCGACTCACAGGTCGTGCCAAGCCAGAAAACTAGCGTGCCAAGGAGAATTTTTGCGTGCCAATCAGCTCACAGTGCCATGAGTTGACTCATGAGTCGACTCATGCACTTCAAACCTTCATAACTTCAAAAATATAAGTCCAAACACAATGAAATTTTCACCAATAGATTTCAAATCATTTGTTCTACCAAATGGTACTATCAAATCAGGATTTTAGTGAAATTACAATTTTGCTCTTGAAGAGTATAAGGACTTTTTCATTTTAAAATTATTTGTATCCCTTCAATCTGCTTTGTAATCATCAAAATCAATCTAGGAGCAACAGACCTAACCAGACCTTTTCAGTGGAGGCCAAAGCCTACTGATTAGGGACTGGGGTAAAATTAAAATTACTAAAAATTATTTAAAAAGATAATTGGTTATGAACCTTTCCTTAGATGTACATGGGTTGGCCAACTAAAGTTGGGCTTGTGTACAGTCTAAGTGGATTCTAGTACCCACTAAGAAATTAAGGTAATTCCTCGAATTAGAGGTAGAGGCTATCAATTCGAATAAAATAGTGGGAGAAACTTTTTGATTAAAGTTCAAATCTTTAGGTTTAATGAATCAATTACTAATTAGGTTATGGTTTTTCTTTGTGTAGATATGGCCACTTCCCTATCGCTTCGATCATTATTGGACAATGATAAGTTGGTGGGACCTAACTTCGATAGCTGGTATCGAAAGTTGAAGATAATCCTGGAGCATGAATGGATCCTATATGTGATAACGGATCCTGCACCTGAGGAGCTAGCTGCCAATGCACGTGGAACAGTTAGAGATACTTACCAGAAGTGGCTCAGTGATCAGACCACGGTGCGCTGCATCATGCTGGCTGCCATGAGCAATGAGTTCAGTCGCAGCTTTGAGATGGCTCAGCCAAAAGACATTCTTCAAGTGTTGGAGGATGCCTTTGGCACACCCGATGATGTGGAGAGGCACAAGACTAGTTGTGCCATCTTCAACATCAAAATGCGGGATGGTGCCTCTGTCATTGATCATGTATTATACATAATTGAGCTGATGGAGTGTTTGAGCAAGCTTGGCTTTTTCTTGCATGAGTAGCTTGAGAAAGATGCAATACTGAACTCGCTGCCCAAGTCTTATCTTCCATTCCTCACTCATTATGGAATGACAAAGCCTGAAGTAAACTACCACGGGTTACTGGGTTGCTTCAGAACTTTGAGAGGAATCACCAACTCCATAAGGAGTCGGTGAACTTAGTGGGAGGTTCGTCTTCTGGTTCTCGACCCTTTGAGAAAGGAAAGAAGAACAAGAAGAAGAAAGTGAAGAAGGTGCAAGTTCAGGCTGGGACATCAGTGCAGGGCCAGACCAAAAAGATCAAGTTCGATAAGAGTCAAGCTGAATGCTTCTTTTGCAAGAAGCGGGGGCACTGGAAGAAGAACTATCCTCAGTACATTTCCTCCCTAGACCCGATCAGGCAAGCACCCTAGATTAGATAGTGTATCAGATATCTACTTATGGCACTATAGGCTAGGTCATATAAACAAGTTTAGGATAAATAGGTTGACTCAAGAGAGAATCTTCGAAGTCAGTGATTATGAATCACTTCCAACCTGTAAGTCCTATCTTCATGGTAAAATGACCAAGTCACCTTTTACTGAAAAGATGAGAGAGCTACTGAGCTCTTGGGCCTAATACATATTGATGTATACGGGCCCATGAGCACAAATACTAGAGGTGGATATTTTTACTTCATCACTTTCACTGATGATCTATCCAGATATGGATATGTCTATCTGATGAAACATAAGTCGGATTCATTTGAAATATTCAAACGATTCCGAAGTGAAGTAGAAAAATAAATTGGGAAGAGTATTAAAACTCTTCAATCTGATCGAGGAGAAAAATACCTTTCTGATGAGTTTCTTACATATCTAGGAGAGAATAAAATTCTCTCCCAATAGACTCCTTCAGGAACACCATAGCATAATGGTGTGTCTGAAAGGAGAAATCGAACTCTGTTAGACATGGTCCGATTCATGATGGGTTTTGCCAGCTTGCTGATATCCTTCTGGGGATATGCACTCGAATCGATCTATTATCTGTTAAATAGAATTCTAAGTAAGTCTGTAATTAAGACTCCATATGAGATATGGACAGGGCATAAACCAGCACTTTCACACCTTAGGATCTGGGGGTGCCCGGCCTATGTCAAATGGTTAGTTACAGATAAACTTGGACCTAGGTCTGACAAATAAACATTCATAGGGTACCCCAAAGAGATCAAAGAATATTTTTTCTACCATGCTGATGAACAAAAGGTGTTCGTCAGCCTTAAGGCAACCTTTTCAGAAAAGAAGTTTCTTGGTGAAGAAATTGTTGCCTTTAAGGTTGAACTTGATGAAGTTCAACAGGTAGAAGGACCGACACCAATAGCTGAACTTGAGTTGGATTTGATTAGATCAGATCTGAAGCTCAATGTACCTACACCATTAAGGCAATCCGATAGAGTACCGCATTAGCCGGACAGATACTATAGTTTCTTGGTCTGAAACAGTGATCCCATCAAACTCGATGAGAACGATGAGGATCCGATCACCTATATGGATGCAATGCAGAGACTTGATTTCGAGAAATGGTTTGAAGCCATGAAATCCGAAATGGAGTCCATGAAGGTCAATGATGTATGGACATTGGTTGACCCACCTGAAAGGGTTAAATCCATTTGGTGTAAATGGGTTTTCAAAAGGAAGAGGAGTGCAAATGAAAAGGTGGAGACTTATAAAGCCCATCTAATTGCTAAGGGGTATCGTCAACATTATGGTATTGATTATAATGAGACGTTCTCCCCTATGGCAATGCTCAAATCCATTCGGATAATGCTTGTAATAACTGCCCATCTAGATTATGAGATCTGACAGATGGATGTAAAGACAGCTTTCCTGAATGGAGAGCTGATCGAAGAGGTGAATATGATACAACCTGAGGGGTTTACATCCACAGATGAGTCCAAGGTATGTAAGCTTCAAAGATCCATTTATGGATTGAAGCAAGTTTCTCAGAGTTGGAACATGCATTTTGATAAGGTGATCAAAACGTATGGCTTCGTTAAGAACGGAGAAGAGCCCTACATCTATAAATGGGCAAATGATCCAGTTGTGGTATTCCTTATCTTGTACGTGGCTGACATTCTCTTAATCAAAAATGACATCCCCGTACTATAGGGAATAAAAATTTGGTTGTCATCGCAGTTCTCCATGAAGGACTTGGGTGAAGCATCCTACATCCTAGGGATAAAGATCTATAGGGATAGATTTAAAAGGATGCTTGGGTTATCCCAGTCCACGTACATAGACACTGTGCTAAAGAGGTTCAGCATGGAGAATTTCAAGGGCAATCTACCGATAGGCCATAAAATTTTTCTCTCTAAGAAGGATTGTTTGACAACTCCTGAAAAGAGAGAGCGTATGAGTAGAGTCCCATATGCTTCAGTCGTGGGATCTATCATATACGTCATGATATATACAAGGTCAGATGTGGCATATGTTGGGAATAGTGTCCCAAAGCCAATCATCAGTCTGTTAACGGTTGTGCTCATTTTTGTATATGTACATGAATTATGAATTAATAAAAATTATTTTGATATTTTTTCATCACAAAATATTTCATCTTCTAATGAACTCTATGTTGTGGTGAAGTTCTTAGGACTATTTAGACTCGACAAAGGAGGATTTGTTGTTTAGTCCTTAAATCTGTTTGTGACCAAATGATACGTTGTTACCAAGGACGATAACATTTATCAAGTATAGGTCATTGTGTGCCATATAGGTTGGTTGTCCTTTTAACCAATGAGTATGGAGACACTGGTATGGCATACAGGTGAGATGTAAGGGTACATCTACACTGAATGTGACCGACTCCAGAGATATTTCTGCTGTCAAGATTTGCTCTGATGGAATATGGGTATAAATATCTCTCCGACCTGAGACCGCCACGATGACTTGCAAGCAATTCACTGCACTTAGGCACTGGACTACCTGAATTTCTAATTCAATGACGGAAGGCTGTTGGGTGTAGTCAAGTACTTGACTTGTCGGTGTGTGTGTCAAGATGGGATTAACCACTCCAATTTAGGAGCTGTGTACAGTCATATTTTAATTTAGCAAAATCTTGGCCAGGGTAGTCCTTGTGAAGAGTCACAGGACTGTTTGAGTTGAGCACGATTCGGATGATCTGATCAAGGTTGACAGTTTAACCCTGAGTCATCCTAAACACAGGGGTCAAAAGGATGAATTATATAGTAACCATATTCATGTAGGTTTTGAGTGTTGTGATTGTGACTATTCGACCTATCTGAACATCAGGTACCATTGCTAGATGGTCACTTCGATTAGTACAGGAATTGGTTCCTGTGCTACCGGCTTAGGTTCGAACTTGTGGGGTCACACACATTAGAGGTTCCTATCTGATCTGATGGCTGGTGTAGAATCTTACATATTTGGGACTTAGTGATCGAGAATCAGGATTCTCTGATCATGAGTTCCACACATTATGGGTACTGGGGTCAAGAGTCCTACTGGTTGGGACTTTTCGATCAGGATTACATATCGATGAATTCTGATGCCTGATTGCCCATCAAATTTGGATTCAGTATTTATGAGAGTTTTAATTAGTAATATGATCATTAATTAACTCAATTTGATTGAGTAATTATTTTTGGATCAAGTCCAATTGAATTGGATTCAGTTGGATTTGACTTAATTAGGTTAAGAGTTGACCTAATCATCGAGATGGTTTGGTCCCTGATTTGATCAGGGGTTGGGCTTAGTCAATTCCTGATTTGATTAAGATTTTATTGAGCCTAATTAAGCCTAATTTAATTAGATTTAAATTAGTCTAATTGGACCTAACTTATTTGGTTTAATTAGGTTGGTTTAAATAATTAAACCACCTTGACCCAATCTCCATGCGCCACCTCACTTCTATTGTACCCATTTGAATTCATGAGAAGGAACTTCTCATGAATTATTTTCTCACACCAAGCCCTCTCCACGCCCCACTTTAATATGCCAAATGAATGGATAAGGATGATTGGTTGGCCATTCAAATTCAAAATAAAGTTTGAATTTGAATGGGCAATCAATCTTTGCACCTTATCCCTTTTTTACGCCCTATTTATTACATGAGAAAAGGTTTCTCATGAAATCACTCCATGCATAATTTAATCCACACCTCATGCCTTTAGTGGATAAGGGATGAGTTGGTGTCCATTTGAATTCAAAATTTGATTTGAATTCAAATGTGCAATTACTCATCTTTATCCTTTCTTTTGGATAAGACATTTGACGTTGTTATAAAAGGAGGAGAAGAGTGGGGCATGCAAAAAAAAAATTTTTTTTGGAAAAAAATTTTGGGGCATGAGAAGTCTTGTGCGTGAGAAGAAAGTCCATATCCTTCCATGAGAAAAAGAAAGAAAAAAAAGAAAAGTGGGTGCAAGGTTTCCAGTGAGTTTCCTAGAGTTTTAGCCTGGGGTTCGGGAAGTGAGAAAGTGAGATACGAGTGTCGTGAGCCCACAAAAATCTCAGAAAAATCTTCAACATCCTCTCAAGCATGTCTGTTGATGATCCAGAGTATCCAAAGAATCGACAGACATCGATCAAAGGAGTTCGATCAGCATCGACCGTCAAAAGGGCTCTACAACGAGCTAGCACGTGAGGAGTCGATCAGATCGAAAGCTTCGTGTGGACGATCCATAGAGATCAGACATGCTATGTGGCTGCGTCGCGATGATCAAACTCTTTCAATGGTGATCAGATTGCGGTGATCTACTACCCGCACAAAGGTATTGTGTTCTGAACACATTACAGTAAAGTGTTTACTGTTTGAATTTGAAATTTAAATTTAAATGAATGCATGCTATATATCATATTTAGATCCTAGTGTAGGATAAATTTATGTTAATTAATTAGATTAATTAATATTTTTTCACTGTAAAATCATAATTTTGAAAAGTTTTAAAATTACCATTTTACCCCTGTACTGAATTTTCCCCATAAATGGTATCAGAGTGGGTTCTTAGATATGATATATATATTTGCATGCGTAGATTAAGTTGTAATCTAAAAGTTTAAATTTTAAATTTTAAATTCAAAATTTGAATTTTGAATTTTGAAAGTTGTTCGAAATTCAAAATTCAAAATTTTAAAATTCAAAATTTGAAATTTGAATTTTGAAATTCAAAATTCAAAATTCAAAAATTTAAAATTTAAAATTTGAAATTTAAAATTTAAAATTTAAATTTAAAATTCAAAATTTGAAATTCAAAATTTGAAATTCAAAATTTGAAATTCAAAAATTTAAAAATTTGAAATTTGTTTGAAATTTAAAATTCAAAATTTAAAATTTAAAAATTTGAAATTTAAATTTTGAAATTGGTATATTTAGATATACTTGATCCAAGTAGCAAGTAATTGAATTGGGTTGGTTGCCATGGCCGTCCAATCATAGGAGAAAAGTAGGGTTTAAAGGTCCTCTCCTCCCATTCGATGGGGTCTCCTATGGCGGTAGAGGTGCCACTGTAATTATATCCCATGCAGATAAAGCAGCGAAAGAAATTAAATGTAAAGGTTCAATTGTAAAATTTATCATGAATGTGTTAGATTAGATCTAAAGGAATATTTATGATTTATTTTGATTGAGTTATTTTCTGTTATGTAATTAGCAATAGGATTGCTATTTATGAAATGTGCTGATCTATTTGTGAAATGAGTCAACATATTTGGTGAATAAAAAATAAAACCTTTCAAATTTGAATATTATTTTCAAAATGTCAAACCCTGACCCATCAGTCCAAATACTTAATTAAAAGAATTAAGAGTTATCTAGTAGGTCTAGAATTGTGAATTAAGACCTAAGACAATTGCATAAACTTGTGGGTCAATGGGTTTGATGGATTAGGTCCATAATTGGGTTAGACCTAAGGTTAGCTTAAAGAAATAGACTAAATTAGAGTACTTGGTCAAATCTAATCAAAAGTTGAATTAGATTAGGTCAAGGATACTCTAGACTCAACTCCAATAGTTATAGTTGAATGGATCCATGTCTTTAACTAGATCAAGATGGACTTAATTCATGGCTACGCGGTGGAACCCAATTTACTAAGTTGATCAAATTAAAACTAATGAACCGATTGGTGTCTAAGGTAAGTTTGACAGTTTGACCAGTGGTTTTTAAGCGGGAGCTACTCGCAGTGATTTAATCTCTGACGAGTTAATGGCTTATCCCCACCACTGATCTCACTTACCTGGCTAAGCTGGTGAATTAGGTTTTGATTAGATCACTTGGTGATTAGGGCTCATCCATGTCATTAGGTAAATCAGTTTGACTGATTTAGGTGCTCCTAATGCTATCTTTAAGTAAATCCTTTTTAGTTTGACTTGGTGAAGTCAGTGGGAGGATTGAAATTGGCTGGATATTTTCTTCTCATCTATCCTTTAATAAAATCTTCAAAAATTATTAGGTCCCTAAAAATGATTAAGTTATATTGATAACTAAGTCATAGCCTCCCATTAAGTGAGTGATAATGAGTCCATTAGTTTAATAATCATTGGAGGCCCAAAGATCTGGTGCTTATTGACTAATGGAATTATCATTCATAATATGATAATTTGGTTTGAGTCTTTCTGATGGTGATCAGGTTGGCCGGCCAAAGTCGAGCCTGATCATTTATTGGTCGATTCACCAAATCAAATCATGTTAATGGTTGGACCTAACCAGATCTTTTCAGTGGAGGCCAAAGCCTACTGATTAGGTTCTGGGGCAAAATCAATTACTAGAAGTTGTTTAGAAAAATAACTGGTTATGAACCTACCCATAGATGCACATGGGTTGACCAACCAAAGTTGGGCTCGTGTGTAGTCTGTGTGGATTCTAGTACCCACTAAGGAATTAAAGTAATTCCTCAAATTGGAGGTTGAGGCTATCAGTTCATAAAAATACTAGGAAAAACTTTAGACTAAAGTCCAAATCTTTAGTATTTATAATTTACGTACTAATAGAGGTCTGATTTTCCTTTATACAGCTATGGCCACTACCCTGTCCCTCTGATCATTATTAGATAATGACAAGCTCATGGGATCTAATTTTGATAGCTAGTATCAAAAATTAAAAATCATCCTTGAGCATGAGCGGATCCTTTATGTAGTAACGGATCCTGCACCTGAGGAGCCAGCCCCGAATGCTCGAGGAACGGTCTGAGACACTTACCAGAAGTGGCTCAACGACTGCACCACTGTTCGGTGCATTATGCTGGAAGCAATGAATGATGAGTTCAGCTGCAGGTTCGAGAATGCCCAACCACAGGAGATGCTTCAAATGTTGAACGACTCCGTTGGCATGCCTGACGATGTTGAAAGGCATAAAACTAGTTGTGCCATTTTCAATGCTCGGATGAGGGATGGAGCCTCAGTCACTGATCATGTACTATACATGATCGAAATGATTGAGTGCCTAAGTAAACTGGGCTTTCCCTTGCATGAGCAGCTCGGTAAGGATGCGATCCTTAATTCATTGCCCAAGTCCTTCCTCCCCTTCCTTACTCATTTTTGGATGACAAAGCCTGCAGTGAACTATCACGGCTTGTTGGGGTTGCTGCAGAACTTTGAGAAGGATCACCAACTCCATAAGGAGTCGGTGAATGTTGTGGGAGGGTCTTCTTCTGGTCGTTGACCCTTTAAAAAAGGAAAGAAGAAGAACAAGAAGAAGAAGAATAAGAAGGTGCAGCTGCATGCTGGGATGTCTGCACAAGGTCAGACCAAGAAGCGCAAGCCCGACCAGAGCCAGGCGGAGTGCTTCTTTTGTAAGAAGCAGGGGCACTGAAAGAGGAACTGTCCTCTATACATTGCCTCCCTGGACCCGAACAGGCCGAAGAAGAAGCAAGGTACTTATATGATAACACCTTGCAACTTTTCATTTGTGATACTACTGCCTGGGTATTGGATACCGGAAGCCCTTATCATATTTGCAATTCGATGCAGGGTCTGCAGGTCAGTAGGAGATTTGATGAAGGTGATAGATTCCTGAACGTTGGAGATGGAAGCAAAGTTTCAGTTCTAGCATTAGGAATCATGAAACTTGTAATCAATTCTCGAAATATAATTCTGAGTGAGTGTCACTATTATCGAAGCTTTTTATTAAATATTATTTCTGTAGACCTTTTGGCCATGAACGGTTATCAATTTTTAATAAAAAAAATATTTACAATATCATTTTGAATGGTGTTACAATATTTGTTGGACAACTTAATAATGGAATTTACTTTCTATCACAACCTATTAATGTGATTCAAACCTCCAGTAAATATCCTAGAATAGATAATGTGTCAGAAGTCTACCTTTGACACTGTAGGCTAGGTCATATCAATAAGAACAGGATAAATAGGTTGGCTCAAGAAGAAATTCTTGAAGTAGGTGATTGTGAATCACTTCCAATCTGTGAGTCCTGTCTTCTTGGTAAAATGACCAAATCACCTTTTACTGGAAAAAGTGAGCGAGCCAGTGAACTCTTGGGTTTGGTACATTCTGATGTATGTGGATCCATGAGCTCAAGTGCAAGAGGTAGATATTTCTACTTCATAACCTTCACAGACGACCTATCGAGGTATGGGTATGTCTATTTAATGAAGCATAAATCAAAGTTGTTTGAAATGTTCAAACTATTCCAAAATGAGATAGAAAAACAAACAGAAAAGTGTATTAAAACTCTTCGATCTGATCAAGGAGGTGAATACCTTTCCAATGATTTTCTGACATATCTTGGGGAGAATGGGATTCTCTCTCAATAGACTCCTCCTGGAATACCACAACATAATGGTGTATCTGAAAGGAGGAATCGGACCTTGTTGGACATGGTTCGATCCATGATGGGGTTTGCTGGTCTGTCGATCTTCCTCTGGGGATATGCGCTCGAATCAGCTTGTTACCTTCTAAATAGAGTTTCGAGTAAGTCTGTAACCAAAACGCCATATGAGATATGGATAGGATGTAAGCTAGTACTCTCGCACCTTAGGGTTTGGGGGTGTCCAACTTATGTTAAACGTTTAATTACGGACAAGCTTAGACCTAGGTCTGACAAGTGTAATTTTATAGGGTACCCAAAAGAGACCAAAGGGTATTACTTCTACCTAGCTGATGAGCAAAAAGTGTTTGTTAGCCTTAAGGCAATCTTTTTAGAAAAGGAGTTTCTTGGTGAAGGGACTGTTGCCTCTAAGGTCGAACTTGACGAAGTTCGACAAGTGAAAAGATTGACACAAGTTGCTGAACCTAAATCAGATTTGATTAGATCAGATCTGGAGCCCATTGTTCAAGCACCCTTAAGGCGATCTGGTAGAGTACCACGTCAACCGGACAGATACTATGATTTCTTGATCCGGGATGACGATCCTATCGAACTTGATGAAAATGATGAGGATCCGATCACCTACATAGATGCAATGCAGAGATCCGACTCTGAGAAATGGCTAGAGGCCATGAAATCCGAAATAGAGTCCATGAAGGTCAACAATGTGTGGATATTGGTTGACCCACCCGAAGGAGTAAAACCCATAGGGTGTAAATGAGTCTTCAAGAGGAAGAGAGGCGCAGACGAAAAGGTGAAAACCTATAAAGTCGATCTGGTTACCAAAGGATATCGTCAATGTTATGATATAGACTATGACGAGATATTTTCTCCTATGGCAATGCTCAAATCCATTCGGATTATGCTTGCGATAGCTGCCCATCTGGACTATAAAATCTGGCAGATGGATGTGAAGACAGCTTTCCTAAATGGAGAGCTGGAGGAAGAGGTGTATATGATACAACCTGAAGGATTCACATTCACAGATGAGTCTAAGGTGTGCAGGCTACAGAGGTCCATTTATGGACTTAAGCAGGCATCACGGAGTTGGAACATATGTTTTGATAAGACGATCAAGACGTATGGCTTCATTAAGAACAGAGAAGAGCCATGCATTTATAAGTGGGCTAATGGTCCAGTAGTAGTATTTCTTGTATTGTATGTGGATGACATTCTCTTAATCAGGAATGATGTCCCTGCATTATAGGGAATAAAGATTTGGCTGTCGTCACAGTTCTCCTTGAAGGATTTGGAAGAAGCCTCCTACATCCTAGGGATGAGGATCTATAGGGATAGATTTAAAAGGTTGCTTGGTTTATCTCAGTCCACGTACATTGATACTATGCTAAAGAGGTTCAGCATGGAGAATTTCAAGAAAGGCTATCCTTCGATAGGCCATGGAATTTCTCTCTCGAAGAGGGATTGTCCGACAACACCTCAAGAGAGAGAGCGTATGGGTAGGATTCCATATGCTTCGACAGTGGGATCTATCATGTACGCCATGACATGTACACGACCAGATGTGGCATACTCACTAGGGGTTGTGAGTAGATACCAATCTGATCCAGGGGAGAATCACTGGAAGGTTGTTAAAACCATCTTGAAGTATTTAAGAAATACTAAGGACCAGTGGCTTATTTATGGTGAATCAGATTTGAGACTTATAGGGTTTACAGACTTTAGTTTCCAGTCTGATCACGATGACAGCAAAAGTATGTCAGAATTTATTTTTACCCTTAATGGTGGGGCTATTTGCTGGAAAAGTTCCAAGCAGCACACAATGGCTGATTCAGTTTGCGAGGCAGAGTATGTCATCGCATCAGATGCTGCCAAAGAAGTGGTGTGGCAGAAAAAATTCATCATCGAGCTCGGAGTAGCATGCTCCCTTGTTAGTCCAGTTCTGCTCTACTGTGACAGCTCTGGAGCCATTGCTCAGGCGAAGGAACCAAAGGCACACTAGCGGACGAAGCATATTCTGCGCCGCTACCATCTCATCCGAGAAATTATGGATCGAGGTGACGTCAATCTTCAGAAGATCGATGGGAAGGAGAACCTGGCTGACCCATTCACTAAAGCCATTACGGTGAAGGAGTTCGACAACTACAAGTCAAAGATGGGTATTAGATACTGCACCGATTGGCTTTAGGCCAAGTGGGAGATTGTTAGAAATAGTATCCCAAAGCCAATCGTCAGTCTGTTGATGGTTGTGCTCATTTTTGTATATGTACATGAATTATGAATTAATAAAAATTATTTTGATATTTTTTCATCACAAAATGTTTCATCTTCTAATGAACTCTTATGTTGTGGTGAAGTCCTTAGGACTATTTAGACTCGACAAAGGAGGATTTATCGTTTAGTCCTTAAATTTGTTCACGACCAAATGATACGTTGTTACCAAAGATGACAATATTTATCAAGCGTAGGTCGTTGTGTGCCATATAGGTTGGTTGTCCTCTTAACCAATGAATGTGGAGATACTGGTATGGCATACAGGTGAGATGTAAGGGTACATCTGCACTGAACATGACCGACTCCAGAGCTATTTCTGCTGTCAAGATTTACTCCGATGGAATATGGGTATAAATATCCCTCCGACCTGAGACCGCCACGGTGACTTGCAAGCAACTCACTGCACTTAGGCACTGGACTACCTGAATTTCTAATTCAGTGATGAAAGGCTGCTGGGTGTAGTCAAGTATTTGACTTGTCGGTGCATGTGTCAAGATGGGATTGACCACTCCAGTTTAGGAGCTGTGTACAGTCGTGTTTCAATTTAGCAAAACTTTTATAAGGGTAGTCCTTGTGAGGAGTCATAGGACTGTTTGAGTTGAGCACGATTCGGATGATTTGATCAGGGTTAATAGTTTAACCCTGAGTCATCCTAAATACAGGGGTCAAAAGGATGAATTATACAATAACCATATTCATGTAGGTTCTGACTGTTGCGATTGTGACTATTCGACCTATTCGGACGTCAGATACCATTACCAGATGGTCACTTCGATTAGTACAGGAATTGGTTCCTGTGCTACCGACTTAGGTTCGAACCTGCGGGGTCACACACATTAGAGGTTCCTATCTGATCTGATGGCTGGTGTAGAATCTTACATGTTTGGGACTTAGTGATCGAGAATCAAGATTCTCTGATCATGAGTTTCACACATTATGGGTACCGGGGTCAAAAGTCCCACTGGTTGGGACTTTTCGATCAGGGTTACATATCGATGAATTCTGATGCCCGATTGCCCATCAGATTTGAACTCAATATTTATGAGAGGTTTAATTAGTGATTTGATCACTAATTAACTTAATTTGATTGAGTAATTATTTTTGGATCAAGTCCAATTGAATTGGATTCAGTTGGGTTTGATCCGATTAGGTTAAGAGTTGACCTAATCGTCGAGATGGTTTGGTCCCTGATTTGATCAGGGGTTGGGCTTAGTCAATTCTTGATTTGATTAGAATTTTATTGAGCCTAATTAAACCTAATTTAGTTGGGTTTAAATTAGTCTAATTGGACCTAACTTATTTGGTTCAATTAGATTGGTTTAAATAATTAAACCACCTTGACCCAATCTCCATACGCCACCTCACTTCCATTGTACCCATTTGAATTCATAAGAAGGAACTTCTCATGAATTATTTCCTCATGTCAAGCCCTCTCTACGCCCCACTTTAATGTACCAAATGAATGGATAAGGATGATTGGTTGGCCATTCAAATTCAAAATAAATTTTGAATTTGAATGGGCAATCAATCTTTGCACCTTATCCTTTTTTTACGTCCTATTTATTACATGAGAAAAGGTTTCTCATGAAATCACTTCATGCATAATTTAAGCCACGCCTCACGTCTTTAGTGGATAAGGGATGAGTTGGTGTCCATTTGAATTCAAAATTTGATTTGAATTCAAATGTGCAATTACTCATCTTTATCCTTTCTTTTGGATAAGACATTTGATGTTGTTATAAAAGGAGGAGAAGAGTGGGGCGTGCAAAAAAGAAAGATTTTTGGAAAAAAATTTTGGGGCGTGAGAAGTCTTGTGCGTGAGAAGAAAGTCCATATCCTTCCATGAGAAAAAGAAAGAAAAGAAAGAAAAGTGGGTGCAAGGTTTCCAGTGAGTTTTCTAGAGTTTTAGCCTGGGGTTCGAAAAGTGAGAAAGTGAGCTACGAGTGTCATGAGCCCACAAAAATCTCAGAAAGACCTTCAACATCTTCTCAAACACGTCTGTTGACGATCCGGAGCATCCAAAGAATCGACAGACATCGATCGAAGGAGTTCGATCAGCATCGGCTGTCAAAAGGGCTCTACAATGAGCTAGCACTCGTGAGGAGTCGATCAAACCGGAAGCTTCATGTGGATGATCCACAGAGGCCAGACATACTGTGTGGCTGTGTCGTGATGATCAGACTCTCCCGATGGTGATCAGATTGCGGTGATCTACTACCTGCACAAAGGTATTGTGTTCTGAACACATTACAGTAAAGTGTTTACTGTTTGAATTTGAAATTCAAATTTAAATGAATGCATGCTATATATCATATTTAGATCTTAGTGTAGGATAAATTTATATTAATTAATTAGATTAATTAATATTTTTTTACTATAAAATCATAATTTTGAAAAAGTATTAAAATTATCATTTTACCCCTGCACTGAATTTTTTCCATAGCATACTCACTAGGAGTAGTGAGTAGATACCAATTTGATCCTGGAGAAAATTATTGAAAAGTGGTTAAAGCCATCTTTAAGTATTTGAGAAATACTAAGGACCAATGGTTGGTTTATGGTGAGTCAGATCTGAAACTTGTGGGGTTTACAGACTCCAGCTTTCAATTTGACCATGATGATAGCAGAAGCGTGTCGGATTATATCTTTACTCTGAATGGTGGAGCCATCTACTGGAAGAGTTCCAAGTAGCATACTGTGACAGACTCTGTTTGTGAGGTAGAGTACATCGCAGCATCGGGTGCTGTGAAGAAAGCTGTGTGGCTGAGAAAATTCATCATCAAGCTTGAAGTAGCACCCTCCCTCGATGGTTCAGTCTTGTTCTACTGCGACAGTATTGGTGCCATAGCTTAGACGAAGGAACCCAAAGCACACTAGCGGACGAAGCACATTTTGTGCCACTTCCACCTGATTCAGAAGATCGTGGATCGAGGTGACGTCGACCTTCAGAAGATCGATGAAAAAGATAACCTGGCCGACCCCTTCACTAAAGCCCTGACGATAAAGGAGTTCGACAACCACAAGTCAACGATGGGTATTAGATACTGTGCCGAGTGATTTTAGGACAAGTGGAAGTTGTTGAGAAATATGTCTCAAAAGTCAATCGTCAACCTGTTGACGGTTGAGCAACATTGTATTATAATTAATTTGTTAATAAATAAAATATATTTTTGATATTTTTATCATAAGTTTTTATCTTCTAATGAACTCTGTTGTTGTGATAAAATTTTTAGGACTATTTAGGTTTGATAAAGAGAGGATTTATCGATTAGTCCTTAAAACTATTCATGACTAAATGATAGGCTGTTAATAAGGATGACAGCTTCTATCAAGCATAGGTCACTGTAGGCCATATGGGTTGGTTGTCCTCTTAACCAAAAAGTATGGAGACACTGGTATGGCATACAGATGAGATATAAGGGTACATCATCTTTGAATGTGACCAACTCTAGAGCATTCTGCTGTCGAGAATGTTTCTGATGGGATATAGGTATAAATGTCCCTTAGACCTAGGATCACCTCAGTGACTTGCAAGCAACTCACTATGCTTTGGTACTGGACTAACTGAATTTCTAATTCAGTGATAGAAGGCCTCTGGGCACAGTCAAGTACTTGCAAAGTCGGAGTATGGTCAAGATGGGATTGACCACTCCAAGAGTTAGAGAAGAATGAGTCGCTGTATTTCAATTTAGCAAAATCTTGACTAAGATAATCCATCAGATGGATTTGATATTTTAAAATATAATGTGGACAACCTGATTAGAGTTGACAGTTGTACTTTGAGGTGTCTTATGAGTATTTTGGTCAAGAAAATGAATTATATGGAAACTATATCCGCATGGGTTCTAAGGATGTTGTTCTACACATTCGACCTATCCGACCGTCGGATACCATTGCTAGATGGTCACTTCGATTGGTATAAAAATTTATTTTTATGCTATCAACTTAGGTTTGGACCTTGAGGTCACACATATTAGAGTTCACGATCCGATCGGATGGTTGATCAATGATTAAGAATCGTTCTAGGGTTAAATGATCAATATGATTGACATTTAACCTAGTGCAAGTATTACAGGAGGATCGATTAGCGATTTGATTACTAATTAGCTTAATTTAATTAAGTCAATAGGGTGAGATTAAGTCTAATTAAATATAATTTAATTAAATTTGGTTTGGGCTTGATTGGATCAAGTCCAATTGGTTTATTGGATAAGCCAAGTGTATTAGGACTTGGGTCAATCTAATTTCTAATTCGATTAAAAAATTAAATTAAATTTAAATCTAATTTAATCTGATTAAATTAGATTCTTAATTAGATTAAGATCTATTTTAATTGGGTTGATTTAGTTTTGGTTTGATTTGGTTTGAGAAACCAAATTTGAACAAGTTATAGATTGAATCCTAGTAAGACTAGGATTCCACCTTGCGTCACCTTAGCCCCCCACGCCCACTTTCTCTTATTTTGTGTGACAAAACCTTCTCTCCCAGGCCTTCACGCATGCCCAAAGCTTTCCACTCTTTCTCTCTTGCATGGAATGTGGTTGTGGACCAAGTCAAAGTAGGAATTAGTTTGGATTTCAAATTCTATGAGATAGAATTTTTGGAAATCAAAACTCTTTCCTTATGACACTGATTTTATCCAAAATTTTTTTGAGATTTTTATGACTTTTATGGCACATATTGTGCATCTTTTGCTAGTAGTTCATGGTAGAAAAAGAAAGAGAGGGCACCCAAGAGTTGGGCACCACTTGTCATGCCCTGTTTGGATTTTTCTTGACTAGGTATTTGATCTAGACAAAGATTCTTCGTATCTCTTTATTTAATATGAATTTCTTTTTGAGATTTTTGTGAATTACAGAGAATTGAGAGACCTTTGGGGCATATGAAAATCAAAGAGAAAGAGTATTGGGGCATGGAGATATAATGCACACCAAACTATGTGTCTAGGTGAGAGCAAAGAGAAGAAGAAGAGGATCTTCTTCTAGGATTGCTGAGTTCACCTCTTCTCTTTCTCCATCTGTGAGTTTTCTAAAAGTGTCTCATATCTAAAACTCCTTCTTCTACTTTTCATCTTTGGAAAAGTCCAAATCAAGAAGAAGGAGGCATCTGATCGACCATCGAAGAAGGATCAGCACAGTACTAGCATACTGTGCTGATTTCCTGGATCATAATTTTTGATCGTGATTCGTGGGCTCGTGTGGATGACTCCTAAAGGTCGGATGTATGTGCGGCTCATAACATCATCCTCAAGCCTAGATCAGCAAAGTTAGAACATCTAACTTGCAAGGTAATAGATCTGATCTATTATATTTTACATACATTAGATGTAGTATAGAAACATGTTGATTTGATCAACATGTAGTTATTGCTCTTTATATTTTAATTTCTGATTTAATGCCATATAATAATCATGTAATAAAATCTTAGATCTAGAGATTCTCTAGTTTTATAAGATAAATTTTGATTTATTTTAGTCTTCCATTGTCTGATCTTGAAAAAGTTTTAAGATCTAACCCTGAAACCCTAGATCTGGTCCCTTTAAATTTTTCCTCATTTTAGCAATGAGGTTTGATCTAAAGAGATTGGTTGACATAAAGAAGAGAAAGCAGGAGTCAGGTAATGAACCTGCTGTGAAGAAAAGCAAGGATGCAGCGAGTTCGAGATCGACACCTTCAGCTCCTCAAACTTCTCCAACACCTAGTTCACTAACAATTCTTGCACCTCCTAACCCTGCTGTTGAGCCATTGAAAGCTTCACATCGGTAAGGAATGGAGGTGGCTCGTCCACCTACAAAGGAGGCCACATGTTCAAGATCAAGTTCCTTGCACCTCCAACATCGGTAAGACCAGTCTGGTCAACCGAACAACGATTGAGACTTCTAGAGACTACTCCACCTTCCTTATCAACCGAGAGGGTTGATATCTTTCAAATATCCTTATTTGAGATATCGTGGCTTGGTTGAGATCTGCTATGCACGGTTATGCCTCAAAAAGATTTGGACGCTCAAAGGTGGGACTACTCAATTGAGCAGTTACTTAACCATGGCTACACTAGCCTAATGGCATCAACTTTTCTTTTTCTGCTCTTTTATTTACATCGATTTTATATTGATCTCATTTTGTTTTATTTCTCAAGTAGCCTTAGATATGAAGTTGCTTCATGAGCACTTGATTTGGTTTTACAAAAATAAGAAGTCCTTGGAGGAAGGACTTAAGACCGAGCAGGAATGCAAGAAAGCATTCGAAGAGAAGGCAGCCAAGGAGGACAAGACGGCTAAAGGACTAAAGAAGGAACTTCAAAAAAAAAATGGTCTCACTAAAAGAGAAGAATCAGAATTTACTAGATCAATAGCACCAGATCAACAATTATAAAAACACCTGGAGATCTATGCGCTGAGGTTGAACAGATTCTTAGGTTGGAAACTAAATTGTAGAAAGTTGAAAAAACCATCAGGATCCATGAGAAGAACATCAAGATACTTCAATGGCAAGCTGACAAGGCAAAAGAAAAAACTATGAAAGCCATTGAAGATTTTAAGGCTTCAGAAGCATTTCAAGATGAAGTCACTAAGGCTTCTGAAGAAGTGTATGACTTCGGATTTCAAAACTATAGAAACCTAATGAAGAAGCTCTTTCCTAACCTTGATATCAGCCAATTAACTTTTGAAGTAGCCATCAATGCGGCAGTTGAGGTGGCTCCTGAATCTACTACTAAGGCAGCTCAGTCTGGAGTCGAAGAAGTTACTATCACTGAGATAGCTCCTCTATCTGTTGTCGAGGTGGCTTTTCAACCACAAACCGAAGTGGCTCCCTAAACAGCTACTGAGGCCCCAGCGATTGAAGTCATATTGGTTGAGTCTTCTATAGCCAAGGCCTCCAAAGATCCATCTCCATCTTCCGATGTTCCTTAGGCTAAAGCCTAAAATTATTTGCATTTTCTTCTCTTTTTAAAATTTTGTACTAGTTCGATGTGGGCTTTTCTAAATATACCTTTTATCAATGAAAGAACAAATCTTTTCAAGTGTGTGTGTTTCTTTTTCTCTCTTTTTTAATTAGTCTATCCAAGCTCACCTAATCTGATTAGGATTTCACTATCGCATATGGGACCTAGAAGAATTTTCAAGTTATATGAATAATGAACATCATCTGATCTCAGTTGAGTCAATCATAAAGCCAATATAGCTTAAAAGATGCTCATTCAAGTATAACAAACACTTATTCAACTTTTATAATTGTTAAAATGATCTGATCTTAGAAATTTAATTGAAAATGAACTAATTTTGATAAATCAAATGATTATTATTGATGTGTAAGATGTTGGGTTCCGATGGCGCTGAAAGAGCCAGGTGTTTAAAATTTTCATTCAAAACACCTGACGTACCGGACACCCTAATGCTCAGAAACTGTTGACTATAACAATCAAAGAATAATTAAATTAAACTTGGATAAGAAGAATACCTATAGCACTAATCTCAATTTTTATAAGATGTCCAAGTGTCCGTCCTCCAACGGTGATTCACATAGAAATTAAACCAAAGACAGTGCTCCTCCTTCACTTTGCTTCAAGAGTTCTAGCCCTATATTAGTCTGATTTCTTTAAGAACCTGACTTGACCCTCTCAAAACCTTCTTTGAACTTTTGATTCTCCTTATTTAGGACCCTCAAAACTCTTGTTTGGATCAGATAAGGCTTTGTCTTAAATCCCAAAGCCTTGTCCTAAAACTAAGATGGGTTGTAAGAAAGAAGGGAGAGCTACAGAGAGAAAAATGAAAAATCGATCTAAATGCCTCAGACACCTAGCACCCAGGTCTTTTTATAGCCACCAAAAGGATGCCAAAATAGAGGGACACATCCCACCAAAAAGTTTTATCTGATCTGTGAAGGAAAAATCACCCTTTTTCTTGTAGGATCTTCCAGATCTAATGAGATCTGAGACGAAATATTTTTTAAAAAAATTATCCTATGATATTTTAGATCTAAGATCTATTAGATCTAATTTTTATTATCTAATATTTAATCTAAAATAAAATCTAAAACTTGAGAATTAGAGAAATACTTTTAGGGTAACTAGATTATTCTGTAGATGATCGTAGCAATGCTCGAGGTTCAAAAATAGCCACACAGTCGCCTGGCCTCTACTGATATCCACTCGAGCAGGATTTAGAGCATCTTCTCCTCATGAATCTTTGCTCCAAAAATTAGATCTGGATCTGATCTGAAAGATCTTCTGAAGCTGGAGCAACAGCTTCTCGACAAATCCCTGCAGCCTTCTGATCAGGGAGCCACCACGCCTTCGACAAGCACCAGATGGATGCCCAACTTCTTGGATGTGAAGAGGGGAGAGAGAGAACTAGAGGGGGTATAAAGAAATGGAGGGATATCAAACTTTCACTGGGTATTGGTAAATTCTCTAAACCCTAGGTGCAGACAGGGTTTAAATAGACCCTGCTGCGCCATGCAGTGCCACATCATTCGACCAATCAGAAAATTTTAATTAATTCTGAAAAAATTTTAATTGATAGAGTGATGTCATCTGATCATATCAGATAAGAACCCCACCAAACCTTCCTACTGTTGGTGCCAACACTGGATAAACATAGTGAGATTAGCACCCAACAGTTTGAGTCGATCAAGGCATAGAGTCCTCATCTCATGGGACTCTATCCTTATCCACTTGGGGCGCATGCCCAATCTGATCTTGGCACCCACTTTGAGACCTAATTTAGCAAGTGGACACTCCATAAAAACTCTTCAATGTCCTCTTGCCAAGTGGCCTTCAGTTCAAGATCCATAAGTCAATGTTTGACCGATGTCTTAAAATGAAAATAGTAGGTGATAGGAATTGACAGGTGTTGTCTTAAATTTATCTCATGAATTAAGACAAGACTTTTCTGAGCTGGACTGACTTCAGTCAGACTGAAAAAAATCTTCTCAAGGTTCTCTGGGTGAGTCAAATCACATTTGGCTCAGTCGAGATGAAAAAGATTGTACGAGGAGAAAGTTAGGCTCAATCGTGTGCTAGCATGATTTTCTTGAACCTAATTGGATCTAATCCAAATCAATCGAACTGGACTAGCTTGATTGATGACATCCAGACCCTAACTCTTGTTTATGTGATCTAGTTATATTCATTTCTGTATGGTAATGAGACATGTCATGATCTCATCATCGACATCATCGAAACTCCTTTCGATGGATCAGAACTCTTCTGATTCAGACAATTAGAATGATCGATCATCAAGATCATTCTACTTGGTCCCAAAATTCACTAGTGATACCTAGTAGTATATGGTGGCAACCCATCAGAAATGAAGATAAACCTCTTAGTGCAGCTACCTGTGTGATTGAGTTCTCCTATCATGAGTCCCGATGGAATTAGGGTTAAGGTGAACTTGTCAAACCCAATATCAGTCATATGAATCAATCGATCGATCCAAGTCTGATGTGAAACCTCAATGAAAATTTTTTTTTCATTATTTCACTCTGCCATGGCCATGGGCTTAAGGACTCAATCTTTCGATCATCATAGGACTACTCCTCTTATCTACCGAGGTTGATAGATCCCATCTTGGTGCAATCTGGTTCTTACAATGAATATGCTACAGCCAACATACACCTCAGGATTTCGAATGGCTAGGAGACCAAGTTATGGTGTAGTCAAACTATAACAATGAATATCTGTACTCTCGCTCTGGTGTCTCCACGTCGTAGACTTAAGACACATCTATCCTAAGGAAGTGATTGTACACCAACTTTCCAGATCGATCACCATCCTCGTGATGATCCTATGGTCAGGAGCTGTTTATGAGTTAGTTATGTAAATTCATGTCATAAATTTTCAACTCTTGAAAATATGAATTAACATTCCTACTAACTCAAAGGATGTATCACAGACATAATGTACACAATGTGATAGTAGAATAACCCTTTTATTCATTTATAGTCAAATTATGAATTTGCCCTTACATTTGTACAGGAATGTGTCAGCCAATCTGACATCTAGGGTACACATCTAACAAACTTCCACTTATCCTAATGTCAATTGGCTACATATCTAAGTTCCATCTTCTCAAGGTGGGCTTCGATCTTCTGCTGGCCTAATGACTTTGTCAGTGTGTCTGCCACATTGTCTGTGGAGTCGACTCTCTTAACCTCGACATAACCTTTTTCAAGGTAATCATGGATCAGATAGAATCGCCGCTCAATATGCTTAGACTTTTGGTGAGACCTTGACTCCTTAGCTAGGGCTATGGTGCCATTATTGTCACAGTAAAGAGAGATGGCATCCGATGACATCACTCCAAGCTCTGCGGTAAACTTTTTGTATCAGAATGCCTCCTTTGCAGCTTTCGATGCAGCAATATACTCTACCTCCATGGTGGAATCAGCAATCACCATCTGCTTGGAACTCTTCAAGCTAACTGCACCACCATTGCAAATGAACAGACTCTTAGATGTTGACTTTCGATCATCTATATCAAACATAAAGTCTGAGTCTGTAAATCCTTGAACCTGGAGTTCTCTATTCCCAAAGGCTAGAAACATATCCTTAGTCCTTCTCAAGTACTTAAGGATACATTTCACAGAAGTCCAGTGCTCTTCACCTGGATTCAACTGATATCTGCTTGTGACACTCATAGCATGGGCTATATCAGTTCGTGTACATAGCATGGCATACATGAGGCTCCCTATTGCGGAAGCATAAGCGATCTTGCTCGTGCATTCAATCTCCTCAGGTGTGCTAGGGCACATCTTCTTGGAGAGATAAATGCCATGTCTGAAAGGTACTAAACCTCTTTTGGAGTTTTCCATGCTAAACCTTTTTAGCACCTCCTCTATGTACATCTTCTGTGAAAGTCCTAGCATCCTATTTGGTCTATCTCTATAGACCTTAATACCCAGTATAAAGGATACCTCTCCTAGATCTTTCATAGAGAACTCCTTAGACAACCATATTTTGACTGAGGTCAACATGAAAATATCATTTTTAATTAGGAGGATGTCATCTACGTACAGTACGAGGAAGACAACTGCGCTCCCACTGACCTTCTTGAACACACATGGTTCCTCCTCGTTCTTAATGAAACCAAACATTTTGATCACATCATTGAAATGAGTATTCCAGCTCCAAGATGCTTGCTTAAGTCCATAAATAGACCTTTGCAGCTTGCAGATCTTGTGATCATCATCACTGGATGTGAAACCAAGCGGCTGTTCCATATAGATATCTTCCTCAAGATATCCATTTAAGAATACTGTTTTCACATCTATCTGTCATATTTCATAATCGAAATAGGCTGCAACAGCAAGCAATGTGTGGATGGATTTTAGCATGGCGACGGGCGAGAAAGTATCCTGATAGTCAATGCCTTCGCGCTGACTATGATCTTTCGCTACGAGCCTAGCCTTGAATGTCTCCACATTCCCATCTGCACCTATCTTTTTCTTGAAGATCCATTTATATCTAATAGGTACAATACCTTCAGGTGGATCTACCAAGGTCCAGACTTGGTTTGAGTGCATCGAGTCAATTTTTGATCTCATTGCCTCTAACCATTTCTCAGAGTCGATATCTAATATCGCCTCGTCATAGGTCTTGGGGTCATCACCATGAGCCCCATTTCTCATGAGGAACATTTTTTTCTACATCCTCTTGTATGGTACCTAAGTACCTTTCAGGAGGATGAGAAATCCTAGTCGATTTATGAGGTGGAAGAGGTTGTGTTAGGACTGGTTCTAATTGATTGGGTTCCTCAGATTTTTTAGGTTGTTGCTCTTAGGAGACATTCTCCTTGAGCTTAATTATTCTTCCGATGCCACTATCTTGAACAAACTATTTTTTAAAAAAAATAGCATGTCGATTCACAGTCATATTGTGATCTTCCGAAATATAGAAATAGTATCCTAATGACTCTTTAGGATATCCTATGAATCAAGCTCTAAAAGATCTGAACTCTAACTTGTCCGCCTGCTGTCTCTTGACATGAGCCGGACAAACCCAAATTCTGAGATGACTCAGACTTGGCTTCTTACCATGTCATATCTCATACAGTATGGTAGGAACGGTTTTAGAGGAAACCCTATTTAATATATATATTACTGTCATGAGATAATATCTCCAGAAAAACTCAGGGAGGTCCATGAAGCTCATCATGGAACGGACTATATCTAATAGGGTCCGGTCCTCCGTTCTGAAACCCCGTTGAGTTGTGGCATTCCAGGTGGAGTCCATTAAGAGACTATGCCATTGTTCTTAAGATAGTCTAGGAACTTCCGACTAAGGTATTCACTTTCTCGATCTGATCGAAGAACCTTAATGGGCTTTCCTGTTTATTTTTCTACCTCATGCCTGAATTCTTTGAACTTTTCAAAGGCTTCAGACTTGTGTTTCATTAGAAATACATACCCGTACCTAGACATATCATCAGTGAAGGTAATGAAGTAGATATAGTTGCCTCTAGCCGGCACATCAAATGGGCCACACACATCTGTATGTACTAGGGCAAGTAGGTCTGGAGCCCTTTCCCTATGTCCTGTAAAAGGGAGCTTGATCATTTTGCCTTGAAGGCATGATTCACAAATTGGATATGACTCGAAAGTCAACGGACTCAATAGTCCGAATTTCTCCAATTTGTTAACCTTGTCTTCTGCTATATGACCTAGCCTTTGGTGCCATAGATACCTATCATTTAGACTATCTCTAGGCCTTTTAACTCTTATGGTATTCATATTTTGCTCGATATGAAATACAGATACATCAATATGTAGCTGATAGAGACCATTAATAAGAAAACCCTTTGCAACTTTATTATTTTCATAAAATATATTACAATGGTTCTTATGAAAGCTAATCACATAGCCTTCTTGTGCTAAACATGAAACAAAAATCAAATTTCTACTTGCTGCAGGCACATAATAACAATCTTTAAGAACTAAATCTAATCCTAAAGGTAATCGCAGAGGGTAGGTTCTCACGGCCACAGTAGCAACTCTTACTCTATTTTCGATGTATAGGATCATATCCCCATCCCTCAGCCTCCTGCTCTCCTCAAGACCCTGCATAGAAGTGCACAAATGAGCAATAGAACCAGAGTCAAGTATTCAAATGGACGCAGAGGAAACCGTAAGATTAGATTCTATAATGAGCATACCTCCAGAAGGACCATCTTTCTTATTCTTCAGGATGGCCAGGTACTGAGGACAGTTCTATTTTCAATGGCCGTCTGAATTGCAGTGAAAATATTTTTCTTTTTCAGCAGCCTTCTTCTTCGGTTCCATCTTCTTCTTCTTCCCATCCACCTTCTGCTTCTTTGTAGACTTCTTCTTTCCAAAAGATTTTCTCTTGGAAGAAGTTTGCTCCATAGCAAGGACTGAGCCTTTTGAACCCTTCAAAGAAAGCTCAGTCGTAACCAACATGTTCATTAACTCAGCCAAGGTACACTACATCTTATGCATATGGAAGTTCATGATGAATTGACCATATGCATCAGACAAGGATTGAAGGATCACATTAATCTGAAAATCTCTGTCTAAGATGACATCGAGCTTCTCAAGCTCCTTAATGTCCTTGATCATTGACAAACAATGATCTTGGATTGACTGTCCATCACGTATTTTAGCCTTAAAAAGCTTTTGGCAGACTTGATACTTGGCTGTGCGACTTTGTTCACCAAACAACTCTTGTAGGTGAGCCAACATTTGGTGGGAAGTCATAATGTTCTCATGCTGGCACTGTAAGTCATCAGACATGACACCCAACATGTAGTACCTGTCTTTGTTATCGTCATCCATCTACTTTTCTAGAGACGCTCTCTATTCAGCATTCGGACGTGCTGGCATGGCAGGTGGGTCCTGGTCCAAGACAGGAATCAGTTTTGCAGAACCCAAAATAATTCTGTAGTTTCTCAACCAGTCTTTGAAATTAGGTCTAGTCAATCTGTGGGTGTCTAGTATTTTGGTCAGGGGATTGGACGCAGACATATTTCCTGTAGAGAGTCAAAAGTTTCTGGTTAGATTTTGTAATCAGATTTAACCAATTTATTTAGAGATTTTATTTTTAAATAAATTAGGCTCTCACTATTTTTTTAGATCCCTACACTCCCTAGGTAGAGATGTGAGAATCTCCATGATTAGTGATTTCTAGTGGGTGGTGTGGTCTCACTGACTGGCTCACCACCTCACCTAACAGTTATTGGTGATGGGTCAATCGATGAGTGGATAACTCTTGTCCAATGATTCTCTAATCATGGTGCACCCAAAACTTGATCTCTAATTCATGAAGCTCACCGTGCCCGAAATATTGCTCCAATCCTTAGTTATGTCAGACCCACCATTTGCATGAATTAGATTCCTGATTGGATCCCTCACCGTATCTGAAATATTGAGCGCAACCCATCCTCTAATCCGTAGCATCCAATGCCTAATGGACATAGTTGCGTCTTCCAGGTGCAACTGAGCCACTGTAACCAGCCAAGAATAATCAACCCCGAAAAGAACCCGCACATCCACAATGGTGGAAGATCTTAGACTTAATATTTTCTTAGGAAGATTTGATTTAGGTCTCATTAAATTTGACTTGATATAGTCATAACAATTATGACTAACCTAGTGATATGGGCTAGCTCGAATTGTTAGCCATCTCAAATCAAAACTGGGTCGACACATATGGCCAAGTAAGTGAGACCGATGGAAGGAATATGCCATTAACTTGACAAGAATGCATTCGAGTCGAGTAGCTCCCAATTAAAAACCAGTCGGTCGCATCTGCCCAACTTACCTTAGACACCAAATTATCGAACCAGAACCAATTGGGTTAGTCTACAATCCAGGCTCTAACCACTGAGCCAAATTAGGTCTTAACTTGATCAAATCACATCTAAATATGATTCAACCTTGATCTAGACTTAATCCTATTAGGCTGATCAATTATTAGCTTTCATGATCCCACCTAACCAACTTTTTATTCAGTTTGATCAACCATTAGACCTAATTGAGCTACCCAAGCCCGAACCCAATTTTATGAAAATGACTTAGATCTGAAATTCTCAATTTTAGACCTAATTTAATTTCATAAGCTTAATTCATTAATTAAGTCTTGGGTTCATAAATAAAATATGTAAATAAATCTTAGAGTTTCAGGATCTAGGGTTTTACAGAAAAGTAAGTTTGATTTCTGATTAAGGATGAACGCGTAGCACCCCTACACGCCATAAGAACACCCCATTGAATGAGAGAAGAGGGTCTTAAACCCTCCTTTGTTCTTATGACCGGATGGCCATGAGGAACACCTTAATCAGAAATATTGATTTAACTACAAAACTAGTTAGATCTAAGTTACATATCACATATATAATTTTAGATCTAACTTATACATACTTTGCATACATCTCATGTATTAAAATCTGATCTAATTAGCATACTTTCAGATCTGATATATCACATGTAACATCTGAAAAATAAGATTTAAATTGAACTATTCAATATAAAATCTATTTTAGATAGTTACTAGAATAATTCTACAACTAGCCTAGGCATGCAACAGATCAATCTTATGAATTAATTAAATTTTATTTTTTTATTTTTTAATCTGAATATAATATTTATAATATCAAAAAATTAGAGAATAAATTAGATCTATTTATATTTTAATCACATTAAAACATAAAGCTTCAAGACTATTCATAGTTTAAACTATTCCTAGTCTAGTCATGCATCTCATACATGTTAGATCTACTTAGATTTAATTTTAAATTTTTTTGATTTCAGATCCTATCACATCTGATGTGATATCTAAAATTTATTAATATCAAATAAATAAAAATAAAAATTAAATCTAAATTAGATCTAAAATAGAGCCATCAATCTGGCTCTGATACCAGTTGAAGAAAAAACCATCTTTTTCCTTGTAGGATCTTCCAGATCTAATGAGATCTGGGGTAGAATATTTTGAAAAAAAATTATCCTATGATATTTTAGATCTAAGATCTATTAGATCTAATTCTTATTATTTAATATTTAATCTAAAATTAAATCTAAAACTTGAGGATTAGAGAAATACCTCTAGGATAACTAGATTATCCTGTAGATGATCGTAGCAATGCCCGAGGTTCAAAAATAGCCACACAGTCACCTGACCTCTACTGATATCCACTCAAATAGGATCTAGAGCATCTTCTCCTCATAAATCTTTGCTCCAAAAATTAGATCTGGATCTGATCTGGAAGATCTTCAAAAGATCTTCTGAAGCTGGAGCAGCAGCTTCTCGACAAATCTCTACAACCTTCTGATCAGGGAGCCACCACGCCTTGGACAAGCACTAGATGGATGCCCAACTTCTTGGACATGAAGAGGGGGAGAGAGGACTAGAGGGGACATAGAGAAGTAGAGGGACATCAGGCTTTTGCTGGGTATTGAGCAAATTCTCTAAACCCTAGGCGCAGACAGGGTTTAAATAGACCCTACTGCGCCATATAGTGCCACATCATTCGACCAATCAAAAAATTTTAATTAATTTTGAAAAAATTTTGATTGGTGGAGTGATGTCATCTAATCATATCAGATAAGAACCTCACCAAATCCTCCTACTGTTGGCACCAACACTGGATAAACACAGTGAGATTGGCGCCCAATAGTTTGAGTCAATCAAGGCATAGAGTCCTCATCTCATGGGACTCTATCCTTATCCACTTGGGGCGCACGCCCAATCTAATCTTGGTGCCCATTTTGAGGTCTAATTTAACAAGTGGACACTCCATAAAAACTCTCCAATGACCTCTTACCAAGCGACCTTCAGTTCAAGATTCATAAGTCAATGTTTGACCGATGTCCTAAAACGAAAATGGTAGATGATAGGAATTGGCAGGTGTTGTCTTAAATTTATCTCATGAATTAAGATAAAACTTTTTTGAGCTATACTAGCTCCAGTCATACTGAGAGAAACCTTCTCAAGGTTCTCTGGATGAGTCAAATCATATTTGGCTCACTCGAGATGAAAAAGATTGCACGAGGAGAAAGGCTCAATCGTGTGCTAGCATAATTTTCTTGAACCTAATTGGATCTAATCCAAATCAATCAAACTGGGCTAGCTCAATTGATGACATCTAGACCCTAATTCTTATTTGTGTGATCCAGTTTGGTTCATTTCTATATGGTAATGAGATATGTCATGATCTCATCATCGACATCATCAAAACTCCTTTCGATGGACTAGAACTCTTCTGATTCAGACAATTAGAATGATCGATCATCAAGATCATTCTAATTACTCCCAAAATCCATCAGTAATACCTAGTAGTATATGGTAGCAACCCATCAGAAATGAAGACGAACCTCTTAGTGCAGCTACTTGTGTGATTGAGTTCTTCTATCATGAATCCCGACTGAATTAGGGTTAAGGTGAACTCGTCAAACCCAACATCAGTTATATGAATCAATCGATCGATCCAAGTTCGATGTGAAACTTTAATGAAAAACTCTTTTCCATTATTTCACTCTGTCATGGCTATGGGCTTAAGGACTCAATCTTTCGATCATCATAGGACTACTCCTCTTATCTACCGAGGTTGATAGATCCCATCTTGGTGCAATCTGGTTCCTACAATGAATATGCTACAGCCAACATACACCTCAGAATTCTGAATGGCTAGGAGATCGAGTTATAGTGTAGTCAAACTATAACACACTCAAGGTGAACTATCGATGTACCTCAGGTCAAAGAACTAGACATACAGCTCCAGCATCGAGCTAGTCATCGATGAGAAGGTAGACTTCCTTATGACTGCTCGAGGTGGTCACACTCAGTACTCTCATTCTCAACGAATATCTGTACTCTCGCTCTGGTGTCTCCACACCGTAGACTCAAGACACATCTATCCTAAAAAAGTGATCGTACACCAACCTTTCAGATCGATCACCATCCTCGTGATGATCCTATGGTCAGGAGCTGTTTATGAGTTAGTTATGTAAATTCATGCCATAAATTTTCAACTCTTAAAAATATGAATTAACATTCCTACTAACTCAAAGGATGTATCACAGACATAATGTACACAATGTGATAGTAGAATAATCTTTTTATTTATTTATTATCAAAATTATAAATTTGTTCTTACATTTGTACAAGAATGTGTCAGCCAATCTGGCATCTAGGGCACACATCTAACAATCTAATTATCAGAGATAAGAGTTTCTTCAAGCAGGACTCTTATCAATGATACGTCGATCAGCACCTTCACCTGCACGTGCGACCAGAGAAGGGATATTTTGCATCCCTTCTCAAATCAAAAAAATCTACAAAAATCCATGTGGATAGGGGACTCATTTTTGATTCTAAAAAATTAGATAAGATGATAAAAAAATCTCACAGAATGATGTTATCCTCATACCTCTTCACGTGAGTTCTGATCCCCGCATGCGCACGCATGTGAGAGAAGTTTTGGCATCCGTTTGATCCTCTGATAAATTTGAAAAAATTCCAGATAATTCACCAAAAATAGCTGATCAAATGTGAAACATTATCAAAAAAAATCATTCTAATTTGAATGAGTTTGATTTGGAGTGTAGGAACCAGATCTAGGATTTCAGGGTTAGATCTTGAAACTTTTTCAAGATCATACAGCGGAAGACTAAAATAAATCAAAATTTATTTTCTAAGATCAAAAAATCCCTAGATCTAAGATCCTATTATATGATTATTATATAGCATTAAATCAAAAATTAAAATATATATAAATATAGTATGAACTACATGTTGATCATATCAACATGTTTCTATACTAGCTACATCTAATATATGTATTAAATAATAGATCAGATCTATTACCTTGCAAGTTAGACGCTCTAACCTCGCTGATCCGGGCTTAAGGATGATGTTGCAAGCCGCACATATGTCTGGCCTCTAGGAGTCGTCCACACGAGCCCACGAATCTCGATCAGAAGTCCTGCTTCAGGAAATCAGCACAGTATGTTAGTACTGCGCTGATCCTTCTTTGATGATTGATCAGGTGCCTCCTTCTTCTTGATTTGGACTCTTCCAAAGATGGAAAGTAGAAGGAGGAGTTACAGATCTGAGACACTCTTAGAAAACTCAAGATGGAAGGAGGAAAGATATGAAAATAAAAACCCTAGAAGAAGACCCTCTTTTTCTTCACATTTTTCTCTCTAGACACCCAAACTTGCATCTTTTATATCTCCACGACCCAAAGGTATTTCTCTCTAATTTTTGTATGGAAGAAAGGCCTCTCAAATATCTATCTCCCCTTAAAATTTCATAAAGAAACTCGTCTTATATAGAGAGATATGATAGAGTCCTTGTCTAGGTCAAACACCTAGTCAAGGCTTATCCAAACATGGCAAGTTAAGGGACGCCCAACTCTTGAGCACCTCCTCCATATTTTTGTGCATGGATCACCAAAAAAGGGTGTACAATGTAAACCCTAAAATCCATGAAAATTCCAAAAAAAATTTGGATAAATTCGGTGCAAAATTGAAAGAGTTTTGGATTTCTAAAACTCTATCTCATAGAATTCGAAATCCAAACTTATTCCTTTTAGATTTGATCCAAATCACCTTCCATGTAAGAAAGAAGAGAGGAGACCTTTTGTGAACGTGGGAGAGATCTGGGAGAGGGCTTTTGTCGCACAAAATAAGTGGAGATTGGCGTTGAATAAGAGAGAGGGCGTGGAGAAGGTTTATGTGGCGCAAGGTGGAATCCTAGTCCTACTAGGATTCTGTCTCATAACTTGTTTTAATTTGGTTTCCCAAACCAAATCAAATCAAAATTAGATCAACCCAATTAAAATAGGTCTTAACCTAATTAAGAACCTAATTTAATCAGATTAAATTAGATTTAAATCTGATTTAATTTTCTAATCAAATTAGAAATTAGATTGACCCAAGTCCTAGTTGAACTAGGACTAGTTTTTCCTTGCACTTGGCTTATCCAATAAACCAATTAGACTTGATCCAATCAAGCCCAAACCAAATCTAATTAAATCATATTTAATTAAACTTAATCTCAGCCCATTGGCTTAATCAAATTAAGCCAATTAGCAATCAAATCGCTAATCGATCCTCCTGCAATACTTGCACTGGGTTAAATGTCAATCGTATTGATTATTTAACCCTATAATGATTCTTAATCGTTGATCAACCATCCGATCGGATCATGAACTCTAATGTGTGTGACCTCATAGGTCCGAACCTAAGCCGGTAGCATAGAAACAAATTCCTATACCAATCGAAGTGACCATCTAGCAATGGTACCCGACATCCGGATAGGTCGAATGTGTAGAACAACATCCTTAGAACCCATGCGGATATAGTTTTCATATAATTCATCCCCTTGACCAAAATGATCATAGGACACCCCAGAGCTCAACTGTCAACTCTGATCAGGTTGTCCACATTGTATTTCAAAATATCAAATCCATCTGATGGATTACCCTGGCCAAGGTTTTGCTAAATTGAAATACAGCGACTCATTCTTCTCCAACTCTTGGAGTGGTCAATCCCATCTCGATCACACTCTGACTTCGCAAGTACTTGACTGTGCCCAGAAGCCTTCCATCCCTGAATTAGAAATTCAGTTAGTCCAGTACCAAAGCACAGTGAGTTGCTTGCAAGTCACTGAGGCGATCTCAAGTCTAAGGGACACTTATACCTATATCCCATCAGAGACATTCTCGACAGCAGAATGCTCTGGAGTTGGTCACGTTCAATGATGATGTACCCTTACATCTCACCTGTATGCCATACCAGTGTCTCCACACTCCTTGGTTAAGAGGACAACCAACCCATATGGCCTACAGTGACCTATGCTCGATAGAAGCTGTCGTCCTTATTAACAGCCTATCATTTGGTCGTGAACAGTTTTAAGGACTAATCGATAAATCCTCTCTTTATCGAACCTAAATAGTCCTAAGGACTTCATCATAACAACGGAGTTCATTAGAAGATGAAAGCTTATGATGAAGATGCCAAATATATTTTATTTATTAACAAATCAATTACAATACTTAGTTGCTCAACCGTCAACAGCTTGACGATTGGCTTTTTGGGACACATTTTCCAACAACTCCCACTTGTCCTAAAGCCACTCGGCACAGTATCTAATACCCATCTTCGACTTGTGGTTGTCGAACTCCTTTATTGCCAGGGCTTTAGTGAAGGGGTCGGCTAGGTTCTCCTTTCCGTCGATCTTCTGAAGGTCGACGTCACCTCGATCCACGATCTCTAGGATCAGGTGGAAGCGGCGCAAGATGTGCTTCGTCCGCTAATGTGCTTTGGGTTCCTTCACCTGAGCTATGGCACCAGTACTGTCGCAGTAGAGCAGGACTGGACCATCGAGAGAGGGTGCTACTCCGAGCTCGTTGATGAATTTTCTCAGCCACACAGCTTCCTTCGCAGCATCTGATGCTGCGATATACTCTGCTTCACAAACAGAGTCTGCCACAGTATGCTGCTTGGAACTCTTCCAGCAGATGGCTCTACCATTCAGAGTAAAGATATAACCCGACACGCTCCTGCTGTCATCATGGTCAGATTGAAAGCTAGAGTCTGTGAACCCCACAAGTTTCAGATCTGACTCGCCATAAATCAACCATTGGTCCTTAGTATTTCTCAAATACTTAAGGATGGCTTTAACTACTTTCCAGTGGTTTTCTCTAGGATCAGATTGGTATCTACTCACTACTCCTAGTGAGTATGCCACATCTGGTCTTGTACATGTCATGGCGTACATGATAGATCCCACGGCTGAAGCATATGGGACTCTACTCATACGCTCTCTCTCTTCAGGAGTTGTCGGACAATCCTTCTTAGAGAGAGAAATTCCTTGGCCTATCGGTAGATAGCTCTTCTTGGAATTCTCCATGCTGAACCTCTTCAGCACAGTATCTATGTACATGGACTGGGATAACCCAAGCATCCTTTTAGATCTATCCCTATAGATCTTCATCCCTAGGATGTAGGATGCTTCACCCAAGTCCTTCATGGAGAATTGTGATGACAACCAAACTTTTATTCCCTGTAGTGCGGGGATGTCATTCCCGATTAAGAGAATGTCATCCACGTACAAGATAAGGAATACCACAACTGGACCATTTGCCCATTTATAGGTGCATGGCTCTTCTCCATTCTTAATGAAGCCATACGTTTTGATCACCTTATCAAAACACATGTTCCAACTCCGAGAAGCTTGCTTCAATCCATAAATGGATCTCTGAAGCTTGCACACCTTGGACTCATCTGTGGATGTAAACCCCTCAGGTTGTATCATATACACCTCTTCGGTCAGCTCTCCATTAAGAAAAGCTGTCTTTACATCCATCTGCCAGATCTCATAATCTAGATGGGCAGCTATTGCAAGCATTATCCGAATAGATTTGAGCATTGCCACAGGAGAAAATATCTCGTCATAGTCAATACCATAACGTTGATGATACCCTTTGGCAACCAGACGGGCTTTATAGGTCTCCACCTTTCCATCTGCGCCCTTCTTCCTTTTGAAGACCCATTTACACCCAATGGGTTTAACCCCTTTAGGTGGGTCAACCAATGTCCATACATCGTTGACCTTCATGGACTCCATTTTGGATTTCATGGCTTCAAGCCATTTCTCGGAATCAGGTCTCTGCATAGCATCCATATAGGTGATCGGATCCTCATTATTCTCATCAAGTTCGATGGGATCACCGTCCCGGACCAAGAAACCGTAGTATCTGTCCGGCTGACGCGGTACTCTACCGGATCGCCTTAATGGTACAGGTATATTGGGCTCCAGATCTGATCTAATCATATCCGACTCAGGTTCAGCTATTGGTGTCGGTCCTTCTACCTGTTGAACTTCATCAAGTTCAACCTTAAAGGCAACGGTTCCTTCACCAAGGAACTCTTTTTCTAAAAAGATTGCCTTAAGGCTGACGAACACCTTTTATTCATCAGCATGGTAGAAAAAATATTCTTTTGTCTCTTTGGGGTACCCTATGAATGAGCATTTGTTAGATCTAGGTCCAAGTTTGTTTGTGACTAATCGTTTGACATAGGTCGGGCACCCCCAGACCCTAAGGTGTGAAAGTGCTGGCTTACGTCCAGTCCATATCTCATATGGAGTCTTAATTACAGACTTACTTGGAACCCTATTTAATAGATAACAAGCCGATTCGAGTGCATATCCCCAGAAGGATATCGGCAAGCTAGCAAAACCCATCATGGATCGGACCATGTCTAACAGAGTCCGATTCCTCCTTTCAGACACACCATTATGCTGTGGTGTTCTTGGAGGAGTCCATTGGGAGAGAATCCCATTCTCTCCTAGATATGTGAGAAATTTACTAGAAAGATATTCTCCTCCTCGATCAGATCGAAGAGTTTTAATACTCTTCCCAATTTATTTTTCTACTTCACTTCGAAATCGTTTGAACATTTCAAATGAATCCGACTTATGTTTCATCAGATAGAGATATCCATATCGGGATAGGTCATCTGTGAAAGTTATGAAGTAGAAATATCCACCTCTAGCACTGGTGCTCATGGGTCCGCATACATCAGTATGTACTAGGCCCAAGAGCTCAGTAGCTCTCTCACCTTTTCTAGTAAAAGGTGACTTGGTCATTTTACCAAGAAGACAGGACTCACAGGTTGGAAGTGATTCACAATCACTTACTTCGAGGATTCCCTCTTGAGTCAACCTGTTTATTCTGTTCTTGTTTATATGACCTAGCCTACAGTGCCATAAGTAGATATCTGACACACTATCTAATCTAGGGTGCTTGCCAGTTGAATAGACTACATTAACAGGTTGTGATAACATATACACACCATTGTTCAAATGTCCACAAAAAATAGTAACACCATTCTCAATGATATTACAAATTTATTTCTTTATTGAAATTTCATAATTATTTTTGGCCAGAAGGCCTACAGAAATGATATTTAAAAAGAAACTGGGACAGAAATGACAATCATTAAGAACAACGATATGGGATTCAAATACAAGTTTCAAGATTCCTAATGCTAGAACTGGAACTGGTCTTCCATCTCCAACGTTCAGGAACCTCTCGCCTTGCTCGAATCTCCTACTGACCTGCAACCCCTACAACGAATTGCAAATATGATAAGGGCTACCGGTATCCAATACCCAGTCAGTTATATCACAAATAGAGAAATTGCAAGGAGTTATCATATAAATACCTTGCCCAGCAACATCTTGCTGCTTTCTCTGCCTGTTCGGGTCTAGGGAGGCAATGTACTGGGGATAGTTCCTCTTCCAGTGCCCCCGCTTCTTGCAAAAGAAGCATTCAGCTTGACTCTTATCGAGTTTGATCTTTTTGGTCTGACACTGCACAGTTGTCCTAGCCTGAACTTGCACCTTCTTTACTTTCTTCTTCTTGTTCTTCTTTTCTTTCTCAAAGGGTCGAGAACCAGAAGATGAACCTCCCACTGAGTTCACTGAGTTCACCGACTCCATGAGGAGTTGGTGATCCTTCTCAAAGTTTTGAAGCAACCCCATTAACCCATGGTAGTTTACTTCAGGCTTTGTCATTCTATAATGAGTGAGGAATGGGAGACAAGACTTGGGCAGCGAGTTCAGTATTGCATCTTTCCCAAGCTGCTCATGCAAGGGAAAGCCGAGCTTGCTCAATCGTTCCATCAGCTCGATCATGTACAATACATGATCAGTGACAGAGACTCCATCTCGTATTTTGGCGTTGAAGATGGCACAACTAGTCTTGTGCCTCTCTACGTCATCGGGTGTGCCAAAGGTATCCTCCAACACTTGAAGCATGTCCTTTGGCTGAGCCGTCTCGAATCTACGACTGAACTCGTCGCTCATGATAGCAGCCAGCATGATACAGCGCACCATGGTCCGGTCATTGAGCCACTTCTGGTAAGTATCTCTGACTGTTCCACGTGCATTGACAGCTGGCTCCTCAGGTGCAGGATCCATTATCACATATAGGATCCGTTCATGCTCCAGGACTATCTTCAACTTTCGGTACCAGCTACCGAAGTTGGGTCCCACCAACTTATCATTGTCCAACAATGATCGGAGCGATAGGGAAGTGGCCATATTTGCACAAAGGAGAACCATAACCTAATTAGTAATTGATTCATTAAACCTAAAGATTTGAACTTTAATCAAAAGGTTTCTCCCACTATTTTTTTCGAATTGGTAGCCTCTACCTCCAATTCGAGGAATTACCCTAATTCCTTAGCGGGTACTAGAATCCACTTAGACTGCACACAAGCCCAACTTTGGTTGGCCAACCCATGTACATCTAAGGGTAGGTTCATAACCAATTGTTTCTCTAAACAATTTCTAGTAATTTTAATTTTGCCCCAGAAACCTAATCAGTAGGCTTTGGCCTCCACTGTAAGGATCCAGTTAGGTCCAACCATTAACATGATCATACTTGGTGTATCTAACCAACGAATGATTAAGCCCAACTTTGGTTGGCTCACCTAACCACCATTAGAGAGACACTTTCAAGTCATCATATGATGAGTGATAATTCCATTAGTCAACAAGCACCAGGCCTTTGGGTCTGCAATGATTATTGAGTTCATGGACTCATTATCAAACACCTTAATGGGAGGCTATGACTCAGTTATCTCCATAACTTTATCATTTTAAGGACCTAATAATTTTAGAGGATTAAATAATATAGAGGATGAGGTCAGATGAACCAGCTTATCATGATCCTCCCACTGACTTCACCAAGTCAGCTTAAGGGAGACCATTAAAAGGGCTGGTCTAGGAGCACCTAAATCAGTCACACTGATTTACCTAGCTGACATGGGTCAGCTCGAATAGTCAAGTGATCCGATCAAAACATAATTTGACCAAGAGGCCAGGTAAGTTCGATTAGTGGGAGGGTCTGCCAAAGCTTGCCTTAGACACCATCATGAATGGCCAGGTAAGCGGGCTCCCAATTAAAAACCATCGGTCTGGTTTACCTTAGACACCAACTGGTTTAATTAGTTTCGATTAGATCAATCTAACAGTTCGTGCTAGACCACTTAGCCAAGAATCAAGTCCATTTGGTTCTCGTTAAAGACATGGACTTGACCAACTACAACTATTGTAATTGATCTAGAGAATCCTTGACCTAATCTAAGACAACAATTGATTAGATTTAGTCAATTCTCTAACTAAGTCCATCTTTAATCTAACCATAGGTCTAACCCAATTAATGGACCTAATTCCCACTAACCCATTAACCCAATGTGTTATGATTTGTGTCTTAGGTTCTTCAATTCACAATCCTAGAACCTAATCAAACAACTTCTTAATTCTTAATTAAGTTTTAGGCTGAGGGTTGGGTTCGGCTTTTCAAAAAATAATTTTCATATTTGTAAAATAATTTTACAATATGATTCTACCAATCATATTGCATGTTTGATTCATAATCAAGATGCAAGTGAAATAAATATGAAACTACTTTAGATCTAATCTAAACAGGTTCATGTAATTGAAACAATTTCAACTTTAAATAATTTCTTTGCATAAAAATTATTAACAAAGAGATTTTATTTCAGATTTAAACATCTTTTAAATCTAATAAATCATAAATTTAATCTAGATCATATCTAACAAATTTATGATTAAAGATAGATCTACACAAACTAGGACAACCTTTGCACTGTAAGGGGTAAACCTTACAGCAGGACAACCTTGCAGTTTGTGATTGATCTAAAATTTTAATTTTAGATTTAATAATCAGATTATAAATTAGATCTAATCTAAAAAATAATCTAAGCATGTATAAATAATCATGTAATAAAGAACCTAGGCTCTGATACCAATTGTAGGAACCAGATCTAGGGTTTCAGGGTTAGATCTTGAAACTTTTTCAAGATCATACAGCGGAAGACTAAAATAAATCAAAATTTATTTTTTAAGATCAAAAAATCCCTAGATCTAAGATCCTATTACATGATTATTACATAGTATTAAATTAAAAATTAAAATATATATAAATATAGTATGAACTACATGTCGATCATATCAACATGTTTCTATACTAGCTACATCTAATGTATGTATTAAATAATAGATCAGATCTATTACCTTGCAAGTTAGATGCTCTAACCTCGCTGATCCGGGCTTAAGGATGATGTTGCAAGCCGCACACGTGTCCGGCCTCTAGGAGTCGTCCACACGAGTCCACGAATCTCGATCAGAAGTCCTGCTTCAGGAAATCAGTACAGTATGCTAGTACTGCGCTGATCCTTCTTTGATGATTGATCAGGTGCCTCCTTCTTCTTGATTTGGACTCTTCCAAAGATGGAAAGTAGAAGGAGGAGTTTCAGATCTGAGACACTCTCAGGAAACTCAAGATGGAAGGAGGAAAGATATGAAAATAAAAACCCTAGAAGAAGACCCTCTTCTTCTTCACGTTTTTCTCTCTAGACACCCAAACTTGCATCTTTTATATCTCCACGACCCAAAGGTATTTCTCTCTAATTTTTGGATAGAAAAAAGGTCTCTCAAATATCTATCTCCTCTTAAAATTTCACAAAGAAACTCATCTTATATAGAGAGATATGATAGAGTCCTTGTCTAGGTCAAACACCTAGTCAAGGCTTATCCAAACATGGCAAGTTAAGGGACGCCCAACTCTTGAGCACCTCCTCCATATTTTCGTGCATGGATTACCAGAAAAGGGTGTACAATGTAAACCCTAAAAGCCATGAAAATTCCAAAAAAAAATTTGGATAAATTCGGTGCAAAATTGAAAGAGTTTTGGATTTCTAAAACTCTATCTCATAGAATTCGAAATCCAAACTTATTCCTTTTAGATTTGATCCAAATCACCTTCCATGTAAGAAAGAAGAGAGGAGACCTTTTGTGAACGTGGGAGAGATCTGGGAGAGGGCTTTTGTCACACAAAATAAGTGGAGATTGGCGTTGAATAAGAGAGAGGGCGTGGAGAAGGTTTATGTGGCGCAAGGTGGAATCCTAGTCCTACTAGGATTCTGTCTCATAACTTGTTTTAATTTGGTTTTTCAAACCAAATCAAATCAAAATTAGATCAATCCAATTAAAATAGGTCTTAACCTAATTAAGAACCTAATTTAATCAGATTAAATTATATTTAAATCTGATTTAATTTTCTAATCAAATTAGAAATTAGATTGACCCAAGTCCTAGTTGAACTAGGACTAGTTTTTCCTTGCACTTGGCTTATCCAATAAACCAATTGGACTTGATCCAATCAAGCCCAAACCAAATCTAATTAAATCATATTTAATTAGACTTAATCTCAGCCCATTGGCTTAATCAAATTAAGCCAATTAGCAATCAAATCGCTAATCGATCCTCCTGCAACACTTGCACTGGGTTAAATGTCAATCGTATTGATTATTTAACCCTATAATGATTCTTAATCGTTGATCAACCATCCGATCGGATCATGAACTCTAATGTGTGTGACCTCATAGGTCCGAACCTAAGCCGGTAGCATAGAAATAAATTCCTATACCAATCGAAGTGACCATCTAGCAATGGTACCCGACGTCCGGATAGGTCGAATGTGTAGAACAACATCCTTAGAACCCATGCGGATATAGTTTTCATATAATTCATCCCCTTGACCAAAATGATCATAGGACACCCCAGAGCTCAACTGTCAACTCTGATCAGGTTGTCCACATTGTATTTCAAAATATCAAATCCATCTGATGGATTACCCTGGCCAAGGTTTTGCTAAATTGAAATACAGCGACTCATTCTTCTCCAACTCTTAGAGTGGTCAATCCCATCTCGATCACACTCTGACTTCGCAAGTACTTGACTGTGCCCAGAAGCCTTCCGTCCCTGAATTAGAAATTCAGTTAGTCCAGTACCAAAGCACAGTGAGTTGCTTGCAAGTCACTGAGGCGATCTCAAGTCTAAGGGACACTTATACCTATATCCCATCAGAGACATTCTCGACAGCAGAATGCTCTAGAGTTGGTCACATTCAATGATGATGTACCCTTACATCTCACCTGTATGCCATACCAGTGTCTCCACACTCCTTGGTTAAGAGGACAACCAACCCATAAGGCCTACAGCGACCTATGCTCGATAGAAGCTGTCGTCCTTATTAACAGCCTATCATTTGGTCGTGAACAGTTTTAAGGACTAATCGATAAATCCTCTCTTTATCGAACCTAAATAGTCCTAAGGACTTCATCATAACAACGGAGTTCATTAGAAGATGAAAGCTTATGATGAAGATGCCAAATATATTTTATTTATTAACAAATCAATTACAATACTTAGTTGCTCAACCGTCAATAGCTTGACGATTGGCTTTTTGGGACACATTTCCCAACATGGAGGACTATCCAAAATATGAAGAAACACAATGCTTCAATGCACACGTGCGAGAGACCCTTCTCATTTCCAATTTTTCTCTTCCCCATATTAATCGAGAAAAATCCATCTCATACTTTGAGATGTGCATCAAAGGATGGAGGATGATTAGGGCTATCACACACATCTGAATCTTATGCCAGAAGGACTCCTCCTTTCGCTCATGCCAAGACACGCATGCCAATTCTGATTTGCGCCAAGAGTCCTTCAGAACTTGGACTCTTCATAATTGACGTTAAAATGAGATGTGATGCCCTACTTTAGGCTGCTTCTAGGTGGCATGACCTAACCCAAATATCCATCAAATTGAGCTAGCTAATTAGTAAGGGATGAGACCAAATTGATCTCCTAAGGGGCTAGGGTTTCCACATATGCTAGCTTGCTTATCGGGAACCCTGATTGAATCCAAAATTCCAATCAACCTTATTAAAAGAGTCCTTGGCTAATTTTTATATATGTGTGATCCATTGGATTCCTCATCTAGCCAGCAGTAGGTTCAAATGTAAGTTGATCAAATTTGATTAGATTTTAATCTAACCAATTTAGGTCCAATTGAGCTAACCCAAGTTCAACAATTAGAATCCTTTCTAATTGATGATCGGATTAAACTCTTTAATTAATTCACAAGTCAAGATTGACATCTAGCAACATATCATGACTATCCAAAAGATATAAAATTTGATAAAAATATCAAATATATCTTTCAGTGGCAAGTTACCATGTAATTCAATCCTTCAATCATCCCTACACCCTGAATATGTTCATGAGTATAAAATTATATCAAACTCAAATAAATATTCAAATCGATTCTTAATTAACTAATGATGACTCTGATAAATAAGCATTAGAAGTTCTTTTTAATCTCCTTATTTTTGGTCAAAATTTTTTTTTCGAGTCATTTAGGAATACACAGGATGCAATCTCCTCTTACTAGGAGCGATCGATTTCATATTGACCTACTCATAATTTTCATACACACCCCACTATATCCAGAACACCCTGTACATGTCTTAATGCTATACTTGAATATGAACTAAAATATGGATTCATGTGTATAAAGTTTCATGATGATCTCAAGTCTAAGGATCATTTGCACAACTCCTACTTAGAGAACCATCTTTGACATACAAGTAAAGCTTCTATAAGATGTTCTCTTTCATTGAGTCAATTCAGTGGACTTATTTTCAAATAAGCATCCACATCCTTGTATTAGTGTCCCATACACAAGTGGCTAGTGAGATCTGTTAGATGTGTACCCTAGATGCCAGATTGGCTGACACATTCCTGTACAAATCTAAGGGCAAATTTATAATTTTGACTATAAATCAATAAATGGGTTATTCTTCTATCACATTATATACATTGTGTCTGTGATACATCCTTTGAGTTAGTAAGAATGTCAATTCATATTTTCAAGAGTAAAAAATTTAAGGCATGAATTTACATAACTAACTCATAAACAGCTCCTGACCATAGGATCATCACGAGGATGGTGATCGATCCAGAAGGTTGGTGTATGATCGCTTCCTTAGGGTAGATGTGTCTTGAGTCTACGGTGTGGAGACACCAGAGTGAGAGTACAGTATTCATTGAGAATGAGAGTACTGAGCGTGACCATATCGAGCAGTCATAAGGAAGTCTACCTTCTCGTCAATGACTAGCTCGATGCTGCAATTGTGTGTCTAGTTCTTTGACCTGAGATGCATCGACAGTTCACTTTGAGTGTGTTATAGTTTGACTACACCATAACTAGGTCTCCTAGCCATTCAAAATCCTAAGGTATATGTTGGCTGTAGCAAATTCATTGTAGGAACTAGGTCGCATCAAGATGGGATTTATCAACCTCGGTAGATGAGAGGAGTAGTCTTATGATGATCAAAAGATCGAGTCGTTAAGCCCATGGCCATGATAGAGAGAAATAGTGGAAAAGAGTTTTCCATTAGGATTTCACATCGGACTCGGATCGATCGATTGATTCATATGACTGATGTTGGGTTTGACGAGTTCACCTTAACCCTAATTCAGTCGAAACTCATGATAGAAGAATTCAATCACACAAGTAGCTGCACCGAGAGGTTCGTCTTCAGTTTTGATGGATTGCCACCACATACTGTTGGGAATAGTGTCCCAAAGTTAATCGTCAGTCTGTTGACGGTTGTGCTCATTTTTGAATATGTACATTAATTATGAATTAATAAAATTTATTTTGATATTTTTTCATCATAAAATATTTCATCTTCTAATGAACTCCTATGTTGTGATGAAGTCCTTAAGACTATTTAGACTTGACAAAGGAGGATTTATCATTTAGTCCTTAAATCTGTTCGCGACCAAATGATACGTTGTTACCAAGGATGACAACGTTTATCAAGCATAGGTCGTTGTGTGCCATATAGGTTGGTTGTCCTCTTAACCAATGAGTGTGGAGACACTGGTATGGCATACAGGTGAGATGTAAGGGTACATCTGCACTGAACATGACTGACTCTGGAGCTATTTCTGCTGTCAAGATTTGCTCTGATGGGATATGAGTATAAATGTCCCTCCGACCTGAGACCGCCACGATGACTTGCAAGCAACTCACTGCCCTTAGGCACTGGATTACCTGAATTTTTAATTCAGTGATGGAAGGCTGCTGGGTGTAGTCAAATATTTGACTTGTCGGTGCGTGTGTCAAGATGGGATTGACCACTCCAGTTTAGGAGCTGTGTACAGTCGTATTTCAATTTAGCAAAACCTTGGCTAGGATAGTCCTTGTGAGGAGTCACAGGACTGTTTGAGTTGAGCACGATTCGGATGATCTGATCAGGGTTGACAGTTTAACCCTGAGTCATCCTAAACACAGGGGTCAAAAGGATGAATTATACAGTAACCATATTCATGTAGGTTCTGAGTGTTGTGATTGTGACTCTTCGACCAATCCAGATATCGGGTACCATTGTTAGATGGTCACTTCGATTAGTACAGGAATTGATTCCTATGCTACTGGCTTAGGTTCGAACCTGCGGGGTCACATACATTAGAGGTTCCTATCTGATCTAATGGCTGGTGTAGAATCCTTCATGTTTGAGACTCAGTGATCGAGAATCAGGATTCTCTGATCATGAGTTCCATACATTATGGGTACCGGGGTCATGAGTCCCACTGGTTGAGACTTTTCGATCAGGGTTACATATTGATGAATTCTGATGTCCGATTGCCCATCGAATTTGGACTCAGTATTTATGAAAGGTTTAATTAGTGATTTGATCACTAATTAACTCAATTTAATTGAGTAATTATTTTTGGATCAAGTCCAATTGAATTGGATTCAGTTGGGTTTGACCCGATTAGGTTAAGAGTTGACCTAATCATCGAGATAGTTTGGTCTCTGATTTGATCAGGGGTTGGGCTTAGTCAATTTTTGATTTGATTAAAATTTTATTGAGCCTAATTAAGCTTAATTTAGTTGAGTTTAAATTAGTCTAATTGGACCTAAATTATTTGGTTCAATTAGATTGGTTTAAATAATTAAACCACCTTGACCCAATCTCTATGCGCCACCTCACTTCCATTGCACCCATTTGAATTCATGAGAAGAAACTTCTCATAAATTATTTTCTCACGCCAAGCCCTCTCCATGCCCCACTTTAATATGCCATATGAATGGATAAGAATGATTGGTTGGCCATTCAAATTTAAAATAAAGTTTGAATTTGAATGGGCAATCAATCTTTGCACCTTATCCCTTTTTTTACACCTCATTTATTACATGAGAAAAGATTTCTCATGAAATCACTCCATGCATAATTTAAGCCATGCCTCATGCCTTTAGTAGATAATGGATGAGTTGGTGTCCATTTGAATTCAAAATTTGATTTGAATTTAAATGTGCAATTACTCATCTTTATCCTTTCTTTTGGATAAGACGTTTGACGTTGTTATAAAAGGAGGAGAAGAGTGGGGCGTGCAAGAAAAAGATTTTTGGAGAAAAATTTTGGGGCGTGAGGAAGTCTTGTGCATGAGAAGAAAATCTATATCCTTCCAAAAAAAAAAAAAGAAAGAAAAGTGGGTGCAATGTTTCCTGAGGGTTCCCTAGAGTTTTAGCCTGGGGTTCGAGAAGTAAGAAAGTGAGCAACGAATGTCGTGAGCCCACAAAATTTTAGGAAGATCTTCAACATCCTCTCAAGCACATCTATTGATGATCTGGAGCATCCAAAGAATCGACAGACATCGATCGAAAGAGTTCGATCAACATCGACCGTCAAAAGGGCTCTACAACGAGCTAGCTCGTGAGGAGTCGATCAGACTCTCCCGACGGTGATCAGATTATGACGATCTACTACCCGCATAAAGGTATTGTGTTCTGAACACATTACAGTAAAGTGTTTACTGTTTGAATTTGAAATTCAAATTTAAATGAATGCATACTATATATCATATTTAGATCCTAGTATAGGATAAATTCATGTTAATTAATTAGATTAATTAATATTTTTTTACTATAAAATCATAATTTTAAAAAAGTTTTAAAATTATCATTTTACCCCTGCACTGAATTTTCTCACAAATGGTATCAGAGCGGGTTCTTAGATATGATATATATATTTGCATGCGTAGATTAAGTTGTAATCTAAAAGTTTAAATTTGAAATTTGAAATTCAAAATTTAAAATTTGAATTTTGAAAGTTGTTCGAAATTCAAAATTCAAAAATTTGAAATTCAAAATTTGAAATTTAAATTTTAAAATTTGAAATTCAAAATTCAAAATTCAAAATTTTGAAATTCAAAATTTGAAATTTAAAATTTGGTTGAAATTTCAAATTTGAAATTCAAAATTTAAAATTTAAAATTTGAAATTCAAAATTTGAAATTCAAAAATTTGAAATTTGAAATTTGAAATTTGTTTGAAATTTAAAATTCAAAATTTAAAATTTGAAATTTGAAATTTAAATTTTGAAATTGGTATATTTAGATATACTTAATCCAAGTAGCAGGTAATCGAATTGGGTTGGTTGTCATGGCCGTCCGGTCATAGGAGAAAAGCAGGGTTTAAAGGCCCTCTCCTCTCATTCGATGGGGTCTCCTATGGCGGTAGGGGTACCGCTGTAATTATATTCCATGCAGATGAAGCAGTGAAAGAAATTAATTGTAAAGGTTCAATTATGAAGTTTATCATGAATGTGTTAGATTAGATCTAAAGGAATATTCATGATTTATTTTGATTGAGTTACTTTTTGTTATGTAATTAGCAATAGGATTGCTATTTATGAAATGTGCTGATCTATTTGTAAAATGAGTCAACATATTTGGTGAACAAAAAATAAAATTTTTCAAATTTGAAAATTATTTTCGAAATGCCAAACCCTGACCCATCAGCCCAAATACTTAATTAAAAGAATTAAGTGTTGTCTAGTAGGTCTAGAATTGTGAAGTAAGACCTAAGACAATTGTATAAACTTGTGGGTCAATGGGTTAGATGGATTAGGTCCATAATTGGGTTAGACCTAAGGTTAGCTTAAAGAAATAGACTAAATTAGAGTAATTGGTCAAATCTAATCAAAAGTTGAATTAGATTAGGTCAAGGATACTCTAGACTCAACTCCAATAGTTGTAGTTGAATGGGTCCATATCTTTAACTAGACCAAGATGGACTTAATTCCTGGCTACGTGGTGGAACCCTATTCACTAAGTTGATCAAATTAAAACTAATAAACCGGTTGGTGTCTAAGGTAAGTTTGGCAGTTTGACCAGTAGTTTTTAAGCGGGAGCTACTCGCAGTGATTCGATCTCTGACGAGTTAATGGCTTATCCCCACTACTGATCTCACTTACCTGGCCAACCTGGTGAATTAGATTTTGATTAGATCACTTGATGATTAGGGCTCACCCATATCATTAGATAAATCAGTTTGACTGATTTAGGTCTCCTAATGCCAGCTTTAATTAAATCTTTTTTTTTTTTAATCTGACTTGGTGAAGTTAGTGGGAGGATTGAAATTGGCTGAAAATTTTCTTCTCATCTAACCTTTAATAAAATCCTCAAAAATTATTAGATCTCTAAAAATGATTAAGTTATATTGATAACTAAGTCATAGCCTCTCATTAAGTGAGTGATAATGAGTCCATTAGTTTAATAATCATTGGAGGCCCAAAGGCCTGGTGCTTATTGACTAATGGAATTATCATTCATAATATGATAATTTGGTTTGAGTCTTTCTGATGGTGGTCAGGTTGGCCGACCAAAGTTGGGCCTGATCATTTATTGGTCTGATTCACCAAATCAAATCATGTTAATGGTTGGACCTAACCAGATCTTTTCAGAGGAGGCCAAAGCCTACTGATTAGGTTCGGGGACAAAATCAATTACTAGAAGTTGTTTAGAGAAACAATTGGTTATGAACCTACCCATAGATGCACATGGGTTGACCAACCAAAGTTGGGCTCGTGTATAGTCTGTGTGGATTCTAGTACCCACTAAGGAATTAAAGTAATTCTTCGAATTGAAGGTTGAGGCTACTAGTTCATAAAAATACTGAGAGAAACTTTAGACTAAAGTTCAAGTCTTTAGTATTTATAATTTATGTACTAATAGAGGTCTAGTTTTCTTTTATGCAGCTATGGCCACTACCCTGTCCCTCCGATCATTATTAGATAATGACAAGCTCATGGGACCTAATTTCGATAGCTGGTATCGAAAATTAAAAATCATCCTTGAGCATGAGTGGATCCTTTATGTAGTAACGGATATGGCACCTGAGGAGCCAGCCCCGAACGTTAGAGGGACAGTCCAAGACACTTATCAGAAATGGCTCAACGACCGCACCACCATTCGATGCATTATGCTGGCGGTAATGAATGATGAGTTCAGTCACAGATTAGAGAATGCCCAGCCCTAGGAGATGCTTCAATTGTTGAACGACTACTTTGGCACACCTGACGATGTTGAAAGGCATAAAACTAGTTGTGCCATTTTCAATGCTCGGATGAGGGATGAAGCCTCAGTCACTGATCATGTACTGTACATGATCGAAATGATTGAGCGCCTAAGTAAACTGAGCTTTTCCTTGCACGAGCAGCTCGGTAAGGATGCGATCCTTAATTCATTGCCCAAGTCCTTCCTCCCCTTCCTTACTCATTTTTGGATGACAAAGCCTGCAGTGAACTACCATGGCTTGTTGGGGTTGCTGCAGAACTTTGAGAAGGATCACCAGCTCCATAAGGAGTCGGTGAATGTTGTGGGAGGGTCTTCTTCTGGTCATTGACCCTTTAAGAAAGGGAAGAAGAAGAACAAGAAGAAGAAGAATAAGAAGGTGCAGCTGCATGCTGGGACGTCTGCACAGGGTCAGACCAAGAAGTGCAAGCCCGACCAGAGCCAGGCAGAGTGCTTCTTTTGTAAGAAGCAAGGGCACTGGAAGAGGAACTGTCCTCTATACATTGCCTCCCTAGACCCGAACAGGCCGAAGAAGAAGCAAGGTACTTATATGATAATACCTTACAACTTTTTCATTTGTGATACTACTGCTTGGGTATTGGATATTGGAAGCCCTTATCATATTTGCAATTCGATGCAGGGTCTGCAGGTCAGTAGGAGATTTGATGAAGGTGAGAGGTTCCTGAACGTTGGAGATGGAAGCAAAGTTTCAGTTCTAGCATTAAGAATCATGAACCTTGTAATCAATTCTCGAAACATAATTCTGAGTGAATGTCACTATTATCCAAGCTTTTTATTAAATATTATTTCTATAGGCCTTTTGGCCATGAACAGTTATCAATTTTTAATAAAAGAAAATGTTTGTAATATCATTTTGAATGGTGTTACAATATTTGTTGGACAACTTAATAATGGAATTTACTTTCTATCACAACCTGTTAATGTGGTTCAAACCTCCGGTAAATGCCCTAGAATAGATAATGTGTCAGAAGTCTACCTTTGGCACTATAGGCTAGGTCATATCAATAAGAACAGGATAAATAGGTTGGCTCTAGAAGAAATTCTTGAAGTAGGTGTTTGTGAATTACTTCCAACCTGTGAGTTCTGTCTTCTTGGTAAAATGACCAAATCACCTTTTACTGAAAAAGGTGAGCGAGCCAATGAACTCTTGGCTCTGGTACATTCTGATGTATGTGGATCCATGAGCTCAAGTGCAAGAGGTGGATATTTTTACTTCATAACCTTCACAGATGACCTATCGAGGTATGGGTATGTCTATTTAATGAAGCATAAGTCAGAGTCGTTTGAAATGTTCAAACTATTCCAAAATGAGGTACAAAAATAAACTGGAAAGTGTATTAAAACTCTTCAATCTAATCGAGGAGGTGAATACCTTTCCAATGATTTTCTAACATATCTTGGGGAGAATGGGATTCTCTCTCAGTGGACTCCTCCTGGAACACCACAATATAATGGTGTATCTGAAAGGAGGAATCGGACCTTGTTGGATATGGTTCGATCCATGATGGGGTTTGCTGGTCTGCCGATCTTCCTCTGGGGATATGCGCTCGAATCAGCTTGTTACCTTCTAAATAGAGTTTTGAGTAAGTCTGTAACCAAAATGCCATATAAGATATGGATAGGATGTAAGCCAGTACTCTCGCACCTTGGGATTTGGGGGTGTCCGGCTTATGTTAAACGTTTAATTACGGACAAGCTTGGACCTAGGTCTAACAAGTGTAATTTTATAGGGTACCCAAAAGAGACCAAAGGGTATTACTTCTACCTAGCTGATGAGCAAAAAATGTTTGTCAGTCTTAAGGCAATCTTTTTGGAAAAGGAGTTCCTTGGTGAAGGGACTGTTGCCTCTAAGGTCAAACTTGATGAATTTCGATAGGTGAAAAAACCGACACAAGTTGCTGAACCTGAACTGGATTTGATTAGATCAGATCCGGAGCCCATTGTTCAAGCACCCTTAAGGCAATCTGGTAGAGTACCACGTCAACTGGACAGATACTATGGTTTCTTGATCCGGGATGACGATCCTATCGAACTTGATGAAAATGATGAGGATCCGATTACCTACATGGATGCAATGCAGAGACCTGACTCTGAGAAATGGCTAAAGGCCATGAAATTCAAAATGGAGTCCATGATGGTCAACGATGTGTGGACATTGGTTGACCCAACTGAAGGAGTAAAACCCATAGGGTGTAAGTGGGTCTTCAAGAGGAAGAGGGGCGCAGACGGAAAGATAGAAACCTATAAAGCCTGTCTAGTTGCCAAGGGATATCGTCAACGTTATGGTATAGACTATGATGAGATATTTTTTTCTGTGGCAATGCTCAAATTCATTTGGATTATGCTTGCGATAGCTGTCCATCTGGACTATAAAATCTGGCAGATGGATGTGAAGACAGCTTTCCTAAACGAAGAGCTGGACAAAGAGGTGTATATGATACAACTTGAAGGATTCACGTCCACAGATGAGTCTAAGGTGTGCAGGCTACAGAGGTCCATTTATGGACTTAAGCAGGCATCATGGAGTTGGAACATACGTTTTGATAAGACGATCAAGACGTATGGCTTCGTTAAGAACGGAGAAGTGCCATGCATTTATAAGTGGGCTAATGGTCCAGTAGTAGTATTTCTTGTATTGTATGTGGATGACATTCTCTTAATCGAGAATGATGTCCCTGCATTATAGGGAATAAAGATTTGACTGTCGTCATAGTTCTCCATGAAGGATCTGGGAGAAGCTTCCTACATCCTAGGGATGAGGATCTATAGGGATAGATCTAAAAGATTGCTTGGTTTATCTCAGTCCACGTACATTGATACTATGCTGAAGAGGTTCAGCATGGAGAATTTCAAGAAAGGCTATCTTCCGATAGGCCATGGAATTTCTCTCTCGAAGAGAGATTGTCCGACAACACCTCAAGAGAGAGAGCGTATGGGTAGGATTTCATATGCTTCGGCAGTGGGATCTATCATGTACGCCATGACATGTACACGACCAGATGTGGCATACTTACTAGGGGTAGTGAGTAGATACCAATCTGATCCAGGGGAGATCATTGGAAGGTTGTTAAAACCATCCTGAAGTATTTAAGAAATACTAAGGACCAGTGGCTTGTTTATGGTGAATCGAACTTGAGACTTATAAGGTTTACAGACTCTAGTTTTCAGTCTGATCATGATGACAGCAAACGTGTGTCGGAATTTATTTTTATCCTTAATGGTGGGGCTATCTGCTGGAAAAGTTTCAAGCAGCACACAGTGGCTGATTCAGTTTGCGAGGCGGAGTATGTCGCTGCATCAGATGCTGCCAAAGAAGCAGTGTGGCTGAGAAAATTCATCACCGAGCTCAGAGTAGCACCCTCCTTTGTTGGTCCAGTTTTGCTCTACTGTGACAGCTCTGGAGCCATTGCTCAGGCGAAGGAACCAAAGGCACACTAGCAGATGAAGCATATTCTGCACCGCTACCATCTCATCCGAAAAATTATGGATCGAGATGACGTCGATCTTCAGAAGATCGACGGAAAGGAGAACCTAGCCGACCCATTCACTAAAGCCATTACGGTGAAGGAGTTTGACAACTACAAGTCGAAGATGGGTATTAGATACTGCACCGATTGGCTTTAGGCCAAGTGGAAGATTGTTGGGAATAGTGTCCCAAAGCCAATCGTCAGCTTGTTGATGGTTGTGCTCATTTTTGAATATATACATGAATTATAAATTAATAAAAATTATTTTGATATTTTTTCATCACAAAATATTTCATCTTCTAATGAACTCCTATGTTGCGGTGAAGTCCTTAGGACTATTTAGACTCGACAAAGGAGGATTTGTCATTTAGTCCTTAAATCTGTTCGCGACCAAATGATACGTTGTTATCAAGGATGACAACGTTTATCAAGCATAGGTTGTTGTGTGCTATATAGGTTGGTTGTCCTCTTAACCAATGAGTGTGGAGACACTGGTATGGCATACAGGTGAGATGTAAGGGTACATCTACACTGAACATGACCGACTCCGGAGCTATTTCTGCTGTCAAGATTTGCTCCAATAGAATATGGGTATAAATATCCCTCCGACCTGAGACCGCCACAGTGACTTGCAAGCAACTCACTGCACTTAGGCACTGGACTACCTGAATTTCTAATTCAGTGACGGAAGGCTGCTGGGTGTAGTCAAGTACTTGACTTGTCAGTGCATGTGTCAAGATGGGATTGACCACTCCAGTTTAGGAGATGTGTACAGTCGTGTTTCAATTTAGCAAAACCTTGGCTAGGGTAGTCTTTGTGAGGAGTCACAGGACTGTTTGAGTTGAGCACGATTCGGATGATCTAATCAGGATGGATAGTTTAACCCTGAGTCATCCTAAACACAGAGGTCAAAAGGATGAATTATACAGTAACCATATTCACGTAGGTTCTGAGTGTTGTGATTGTGACTCTTCGACCTATCCAGACATCAGGTACCATTGCTAGATGGTCACTTCGATTAGTACAGGAATTGGTTCCTGTGGTATCGGCTTAGGTTCGAACCTGTGGGGTCATACACATTAGAGGTTCCTATCTGATCTGATGGCTGGTATAGAATCCTTTATGTTTGGAACTCAGTGATCAAGAATCAGGATTCTCGGATCATGAGTTTCATACATTATGGGTACCGGGGTCATGAGTCCCACTGGTTGGGACTTTTCGATCAGGGTTACATATCGATGAATTCTGATGCCCGATTACCCATCAAATTTGGACTTAGTATTTATGAGAGGTTTAATTAGTGATTTGATTGCTAATTAACTCAATTTGATTGAGTAATTATTTTTGGATCAAGTCCAATTGAATTGGATTCAGTTGGGTTTGACCCAATTAGGTTAAGAGTTGACCTAATCGTCGAGATGGTTTGGTCCCTGATTTGATCAGGGGTTGGGCTTAGTCAATTTCTGATTTGATTAAAATTTTATTGAGCCTAATTAAGTCTAATTTAGTTGGGTTTAAATTAGTCTAATTGGACCTAAATTATTTGGTTTAATTAGGTTGGTTTAAATAATTAAACCACCTTGACCCAATCTCCATGCACCACCTCACTTCCATTGCACCCATTTGAATTCATGAGAAGGAACTTCTCATGAATTATTTCCTCATGCCAAGCCCTCTCCATGCCCCACTTTAATGTGCCATATGAATGGATAAGAATGATTGGTTGGCCATTCAAATTCAAAATAAAGTTTGAATTTGAATGGGCAATCAATCTTTGCACCTTATCCCTTTTTTTACGTCCCATTTATTACATGAGAAAAGGTTTCTCATGAAATCACTCCATGCATAATTTAATCCATGCCTCACGCCTTTAGTGGATAAGGGATGAGTTGGTATCCATTTGAATTCAAAATTTGATTTGAATTCAAATGTGCAATTACTCATCTTTATCCTTTCTTTTGGATAAGATGTTTGACGTTGTTATAAAAGGAGGAGAAGAGTGGGGCGTGCAAGAAGAAGATTTTTGGAGAAAAATTTTGGGGCATGAGGAAGACTTGTGTGTGAGAAGAAAATCCATATCCTTCCAAAAAAAAAAAGAAAGAAAAGTGGGTGCAATGTTTCCTGAGTGTTCCCTAGAGTTTTAGCCTGGGGTTCGGAAAGTGAGAAAGTGAGCTACGAGTGTCGTGAGCCCACAAAATTTCAGGAAGATCTTCAACATCCTCTAAAGCACGTCTATTAATGATCCAGAGTATCCAAAGAATCGACAGACATCGATCGAAGGAGTTCGATCAGCATCGGCCGTCAAAAGGGCTCTGCAACGAGCTAGCACTCATGAGGAGTCGATCAGACTCTCCCGACGGTGATCAGATTGCGGTGATCTACTACCCGCACAAAGGTATTATGTTCTGAACATATTATAATAAAGTATTTACTATTTGAATTTGAAATTTAAATTTAAATGAATGCATGCTATATATCATATTTAGATCCTAGTGTAGGGTAAATTCATGTTAATTAATTAGATTAATTAATATTTTTTTACTGTAAAATTATAATTTTGAAAAAATTTTAAAATTATCATTTTACCCCTACATTAAATTTTTTCACACATACTGCTAGGTGTCATGATGGATTTTGGGAGCAATTAGAATGATATTGATGATCGATCATTCTAATTATCTGAATCAGAAGAGTTCTAATCCATCGAAAGGAGTTTCGATGATGTCGATGATGAGATCATAACATGTCTCATTACCATATAGAATTGACCCTAACTAGGTCACACAAATAAGGGTTAGGGTCTGGATGTCATCAATTGGGCTAACCCAACTAATTTGGATAAGATCCAATTAGGTTCAAGGAAATCGTGCTAGCACACGATTGAGCCTAACTTTCTTCTCGTGTAATCTTTTCTGTCTCTACTGAGCCAAATGTGATTTGACTCATCCAAAGAATCTTAGGAAGGTTTCTCTTAGTCTAAATGAAGCTTGTCTAGCTCAGAAAAGGCTTGTCTTAATTCATGAGATGAATTTAAGATAAGCACCTGCAAATTCCTGTTACTTGCCATTTTCATTTTAGGACATCTGTCAAATGTTGATATATGGATCTTAAACTGCAGGCCACTTGGCAAGAGCTTATTGGAGGATTATTGTGGAGTGTCCACATGCCAAACCACATCAAATTGGGAACCATAATCAGATTATGGCGTGAGCCCAATTGGATTAAGTGGGCGCTTTAAGTGGATAAGCATTGGAGAGACTTGATAAGCTTGGACTCCTTGGCGCCAACTCTCTTTGTGCTTATCCAATGTTGGTGCCAACTTTTGGAGATAAGGTAGGGTTCTTATTTTATGTGATCAGATGACATCACTCCATCAATCAAATTTTTTTTGATTAAATAAAATTTTTTGATTGATCGAATGATGTGGCATTGCGCAGCATACAGGGTCTATAAAATCCCTGTCTGTGCCTAGGGTTTAAAATTTTTTTGCTCAATACCCAGCCAAAATGAGAATCCTCTCCTCTTCTCCATATCCTCCCTACTCTCCTCTCTCCCGTCTTCATATCCAAGAAGTTGGACGTCCATCTGGCAAAGGTCCAAGGCATGGTGATGCTTGGAACAGGAAGGCTACAGGACATCTTCGATAGGCTGCTGCTCCAACTTCAGAAGGAGTTCTGAAGCACTTTCAAATCAGATAGAGATCTAATTTTTGGAGCATAGATTTATGAGAAGAAGATATTCCAAATCCTACCTGAGTGGATACCGATAGAGGCCAGATGCTTGCATGGCTATATCAGAACCTCGGGCTGTGCTGCGATCATCTACAGGGTAATCAGATTACTCTTGAGGTATGTCTATACTTCTCATACTTTTAGATTTAATTTTAGATTTTAAATATCAGATAATAAAATTAGATCTAACAAAAATTAGATCTAAAATAGCATAGGATAAAATTTTTAAATTATTCTACCCCAGATTTGATGAAATTGAAAGATCCTACAAAGAAAAAAGGTAGTTTTTCCTTCAACTGGTATCAGAGACAGGTTTTTGACTCTATTTCAGATCTAATTTATATCTAATTTTTTATATTTATTTATTTAATATTTAAAAGATTTTAGATATCATATCAGATATGATAAGATCTAAAATTAAAATATTTAAAATTAAATCTAAGAAGATCTAAACATGTATGAGATGCATGACTAGACTAGGATTAGATGAATTCATGAACAGTCTTAAGTTTTATATTTTAATAAGATTAAAATATAAATTAAATCTAATTTATTCTTTATTTTTTTGATATTATAAGTGTTATAATTAGATCAAAAAATAAAAAATAAAATTTTAATTTTTTCATAAAATTGATCTATTGCATGCCTAGACTAGTGGTAAAATTATTCTAGTAACTTATCTAGAATAGATTTAATTTTGAATAGTTTAATTTAAATATTATTTTTTAGATATTACATGTGATATATCAGATCTGAAAGTATGTTAATTAGATCGATTTTTGATACATGAGATGTATGCAAAGCATGTATTACTTAGATCTTAAATTATATATGAGATATGTAAATTTAGATCTAACTAGTTTTGTAGTTAAATTTATATTTTTGATTAAGGTGTTCCTCATGGCCATCCGGTCATAAGAAAGAAGTAGAGTTTTAAGATCCTCTCTTCCCATTCAATGGGGTGTTCATATGACGTGTAGGGGTGCCACGCGTTCGTCCTTAATCAGAAATCAAAACTTACTTTTCTGCAAAACTCTAGATCCTGAAACCCTAAGATTTATTTTACATGCTTTGTTTATGAACCCAAACTTAATTAATGAATTAAGCTTATAAAATTAAGTTAGATCTAAAATTGAGAATTTCAGATCTAAGATATTTTCATAAAATTGGGTTCGGACTTGGGTAGCTCAATTAGGTCTAGCGGTTGATCAAACTGAATCAAGAGTTGGTTAGGTGGAATCATGAAAGCTAATAATTGACCAGCCTAATAGGATTAAGTTTGGGTCAAGGTCGAATCATATTTGGATGTGACTCGATCAAGTTAAGACCTAATTTGGCTCAATGGTTAGAGTCTGGATTGTAGGCTAACCCAATTGGTTCTGGTTCGATAATTTGGTGTCTAAGGTAAGTTGGGCAGATGCGACCGACTGATTTTTAATTGAGAGCTACTCGACTCGAATGTGTTCTTGTCAAGTTAATGGCATATCCCTCCCACCGGTCTCACTTACCTGGCCATATGTGTCAACCCAGTTCTGATTTAAGGTAGCTAACAATTCGAGCTAACCCATGCCACTAGGTTAGTCATAATTGTTATGACTATGTCAAGTCAAGTTTAATAAGACCTAAATCAAATCTTCCTAAAAAAATATTAAGTCTAGGTCTTCCACCATTGTGGATGTGCGGGCCCTTCCCGGGGTTGATTGTTCTCGGATGGTTACAGTGGCTCAGTTGTACCGGAAAGATGCAACCATATCCATTAGGCATTGAATGCTATGAATTAGAGGATGGGTTAGGCTAAATATTTCGAATACAGTGAGGGACCCAATCAGGAATCTAGTTCATGCAAATGGTGGGTCTGACTTAACTAAGGATTGGAGCAATATTTTGGATACGGTGAGCTTCATGAATTAGAGATCATATTTTGGGTGCACCATGATTAGAGAATCATTGGACAAGAGTTGTCCACTCATCGGTTGACCCATCACCAATAACTATTAGGTGAGGTGATGAGCCAGTTGGTGAGACCACACCACCCACTAGAAATCACTAATCACGGAGATTTTCACATCTCTACCAAGGGAGTGTAGGGATCTGAAAAAATAGTGGGAGCCAAATTTGTTTAAAAATAAAACTCCTAAATAAATTGATTAAGTCTGATTACAAAATCTAACTAGAAACTGTCGACTCTCTACAGGAAACATGTCTGCCTCCAACCTCCTGACCAAAATACTAGACACCCACATATTGACTGGACCCAATTTCAAGGACTGGTTGAGGAACTACAGAATTATTCTGAATTTCAAAAAATTGACTCATATCTTGGATCAGGACCCACCTACCATGCCAGCACATCCGACTGCTGAACAGAGAGCATCTCTAAAAAAGTGGACGAATGATGATAACAAAGCAAGGTACTACATGTTGGGTGCAATGTCTGATGACTTATAGCGCTAGCATGAGAACATTTTGACTACCCACCAAATGTTGGCTCACCTACAAGAGTTGTTTGGTGAACAGAGTCGCACGGCTAAGTATTAAGTCTGTCAAAGACTTTTTAAGGCCAAGATGCATGATGGGCAGTCAATCCAAGATCATTATTTGATAATGATCAAGGACCTTGAGGAGCTTAAGAAGCTCGTTATCATCTTAGATAAGAATTTTCAGATTGATGTGATCCTTCAATCCTTGTCCGATGCATATGGTCAGTTCATCATGAAGTTCCATATGCATAAGATGCAGTGTACCTTGGCCGAGTTAATGAACATGCTGGTTACGGCTGAGCTTTCTATGAAGGGTTCAAAAGATTCAGTTCTTACTGTGGAGCGAACTTCTTTCAAGAGAAAATCTTTTGAAAAGAAAAAAAGTCTGTGAAGAAGCAGAAGGTGGATGGGAAGAAGAACAAGACAGAACCGAAGAAGAAGGCTGCTGAAAAGAAAAAATATTTCTACTGTCAATCAGACGGCCATTGGAAGCGAAACCGTCCTCAGTACCTGGCCACCCTAAAGAACAAGAAGGATGGTCCTTCTGGAGGTATGCTCATTTTAGAATCTAACCTTATAGTTTCTTCTACATCCAGTTAGGTGCTTGACTCTGGTTCTAGTGCTCATTTGTGCACCTCTATGCAGAGTCTTGAGGAGAGCAGGAGGCTGAGAGATGGAGAGATGATCCTACGCATCGGAAACGGAGCAAGAGTTGCTGCTATAGCTGTGGGAACCTACCCTCTGTGATTATCGTTAGGATTAGATTTAGTTTTAAGAGACTGTTATTATGTGCCTGCAGCAAGCAGGAATTTGATTTCTGTTTCATGTTTAGCATAAGAAGGCTATGTGATTAGCTTTCATAAGGACCATTGTAATATTTTTTATGAAAATAATAAAGTTGCAAATGGTTTTGTCATTAACGGTCTCTGTCAGTTACATGTTGATATATCTGTATTTAATATCGAGCCAAATGTGAATGCCATAGGAATTAAAAGGCCTAGAGATAGTCTTAATAATAGGTATCTGTGGCACCTAAGGCTAGGTCATATAGCGGAAGACAGGGTTAACAAATTAGTGAAATCCGGACTATTGAGTCCGTTGACTTTCGAGTCATATCCAGTTTATGAATCATGCATTCAAGGCAAAATGACCAAGCTTCTTTTTGTGGGACATGGGGAAAGGGCCACAGATCTACTTGCCCTAGTACATACGGATGTGTGCGGCCCATTTGATGTGCCGGTTAGAGGCAACTATGTCTACTTCATTATCTTTATCGATGATATGTCTAGGTACGGGTATGTATTTCTAATGAAACACAAGTCTGAAGCTTTTGAAAGCTTCAAAGAATTCAGACATGAGGCAGAAAAACAAACAGGAAAGCCCATTAAGATTCTTCGATCAGATTGAGGAGGTGAATATCTTAGTCGGGAGTTCCTAGACTATCTTAAGGATAATGATATAGTCTCTCAATGGACTCCACCTGGAATGCCTCAACTCAACGGGATATCAGAACAGAGAAATCAGACCCTATTAGATATGATCCATTTCATGATGAGCTTCACAGACCTCCCTAAATTTCTTTGGGGACATTGTCTCATGACAGCAATTTATGTATTGAATAGGGTTTCCTCTAAAACCATTCCTACCACACCGTATGAGATATGGCATGATAAGAAACCAAGTCTGAATCATCTCAGAATTTGAGGTTGTCCGGCTCATGTTAAGAGACAGCAGACGGACAAGTTAGAGTTCAGGTCTTTTAGAGATCGATTCATTAGATATCCTAAAGAGTCATTAGGATACTATTTCTATATTCTGAAAGATCACAATATGATTGTGAGTCGCAATGCTATTTTTCTTGAAAAATAATTTATTCAAGATAATGGCATTGGAAGAATAATTAAGCTCAAGGAGAATGTCTCCCAAGAGCAACGAGCTAAAGAACCTGAGGAACCAAATCAATCAGAACCAGTCCTAACACAACCTCTTCCACCTCGTAGATTGACTAGAATTTTCCATCCTCCTGAAAGGTACTTAGGTACCATACAAGAGGATGTAGAGGAAATATTCCTCATGAAAAATGAGGTTCATGGTGATGATCCCAAGACCTATGACGAGGTGATATCAGATATCGACTCTAAGAAATGGTTAGAGGCAATGAGATCAGAAATTGACTCGACATACTCAAACCAAGTCTGGATCTTGGTAGATCCACCTGAAGGTATTGTACCTATTGGGTGTAAATAGATCTTCAAGAGAAAGATAGGTGCAGATGTGAATGTGGAGACATTCAAGGCTAGGCTCGTAGCGAAAGGTTATAGTCAACGCGAAGGTATTGACTATCAGGATACCTTCTCGTCCGTAGCCATACTAAAATCCATCCACACATTACATGCTGTTGCAGCCTATTTCGATTATGAAATATGGCAGATGGATGTGAAAATGATGTTCTTAAATGGATATCTTGAGGAAGATATCTATATAGAACAGCCACTTGGTTTCACATCCAGTGATGATGATCACAGGATCTGCAAGCTGCAAAGGTCCATTTATGGACTTAAACAAGCATCTCGGAGTTGGAATACTCGTTTCAATGATGTGATCAAAATATTTGGTTTCATCAAGAACGAGGAGAAATCATGTGTGTTCAAAAAGGTCAGTGGGAGCGCGGTTGTCTTCCTCGTATTGTACGTAGATGACATCCTTTTAATTGAGAATGATATTTTCATGTTGACCTCAGTCAAAGTATGGTTGTCTAAGGAGTTTTTTATGAAAGATTTAGGAGAGGCATCCTTTATACTGGGTATTAAGGTCTATAGAGATAGACCAAATAGGATGCTCGGACTTTCACAGAAGATGTACATAGAGGAGGTGCTAAAAAGGCTTAGCATGGAAAACTCAAAAAGAGGTTTATTATCTTTTAGACATGACATTCATCTCTCCAAAAAGATGTGTCCTAGCACACCTGAGGAGATTGAACGCATGAGCAAGATCCCTTATGCTTCGGCAATAGGGAGCCTTATGTATGCCATGCTATGTACACGACCTGATATAGCCCATGCTGTGAATGTCACAAGCAGATATTAGTCGAATCCAGACGAAGAGCACTGGACTTCTATGAAATGTATTCTCAAGTACTTGAGAAAGACTAGGGATATGTTTCTAGTCTTTGGGAATGGAGAACTCTAGGTTCAGGGAGTTTGTTAGATGTGTGCCCTAGATGCCAGATTGACTGACACATTCCTGTACAAATTTAATGACAAATTTATAATTTTGACTATAAATCAATAAATGGGTTATTCTTCTATCACATTGTGTACATTGTGTCTGTGATACATCCTTTGAGTTAGTAGAAATGTCAATTCATATTTTAAAGAGTTAAAAATTTAAGATATGAATTTACATAACTAACTCATAAACAGCTCCTGACCATAGGATCATCATAAGGATAGTGATCGATCCGGAAGGTTGGTGTATGATCACTTTCTTAGGATAGATGTATCTTGAGTCTACGGTGTGGAGACACCAGAGTGAGAGTACAGGTATTCGTTGAGAACGAGAGTACGGAGCGTGACCATATCGAGCAGTCATAAGGAAGTCTACCTTCTCGTCGATGACTAGCTCGATGCTGTAGCTGTGTGTCTAGTTCTTTGACCTAAGGTGCATCGACAGCTCACCTTGAGTGTGTTATAGTTTGACTACACCATAACTCGATCTTCTAGCCATTCGGAACCCTAAGATGTATGTTGGTTGTAGCATATTCATTGTAGGAACTAGATCGCACCAAGATAGGATCTATCAACCTCGATAGATGAGAGGAGTAGTCCTATGATGATCGAAAGATCGAGTCCTTAAGCCCATGGCCATGGCAGAGTGAAATTATGGAAAAGAGTTTTTCATTAGGGTTTCACATTGGACTCGGATCGATCGATTGATTCATATGACTGATGTTGGATTTGACGAGTTCACCTTAACCCTAATTCAGTCGGGACTCATGATAGAGGAATTCAATCACACAGGTAGCTGCATCGAGAGGTTCGTCTTTAGTTGGGTTGCCACCACATACTTCTAAGTGTCACTAATGGATTTTGGAAGCAATTAGAATGATATTGATGATCGATCATTCTAATTGTCTGAATCAGAAGAGTTCTGGTCCATCGAAAAGAGTTTCGATGATGTCGATGATGAGATCATGACATGTCTCATTACCATACGGAATTTAACCTAACTGGGTCACACAAATAAGGGTTGGGGTCTGGATGTCATCAATTCGGCTAACCCAATTGATTTGGATAAGATCCAATCAGGTTCAAGAAAATCGTGCTAGCACACGATTGAGCCTAACTTTCTCCTCGTGTAATCTTTTCTATCTCTACTGAGCCAAATGTGATTTGACTCATCCAAAGAATCTTGAAAAGATTTTTCTTAGTCTAAATGAAGCTTGTCCAGCTCAAAAAAGACTTATCTTAATTCATGAGATGAATTTAAGACAAGCACCTGCTAATTCCTGTCACCTGCCATTTTCATTTTAGGACATCTGTCAAATATTGACATATGGGTCTTAAACTGAAGGCCATTTGGCAAGAGCTTATTGGAAGATTATTGTGGAGTGTCCACATGCCAAACCACATCAAATTGGGTGCCATAATCAGATTATGGCATGAGCCCAATTGAATTAAGTGGGCGCCACAAGTGGATAAGGATTGGAGAGACTTGATAAGCTTGGACTCCTTGGCAACAACTCTCTTTGTGCTTATCCAATGTTGGCACCAACTTTTGGAGATAAGGTGGGGTTCTTATCTGATGTGATCAGATGACATCACTCCACCAATCAAAATTTTTTTAGATTAAATAAAATTTTTTGATTAGTCGAATGATATGGCACTGTGCAGCATACAGGGTCTATAAGATCCCTATCTGCGCCTAGGGTTTAAAAATTTTCTACTCAATACCCAGCCAAAATGAGAATCCTCTCTTCTTCTCTATATCCTTCCTGCTCTCCTCTCTCCCCTCTTCACATCCAAGAAGTTGGACGTCCATCTAGCAAAGGTCCAAGGGGTGGTGATGCCTGGAACAGGAAGGCTGCAAGACATCTTCGACAGGCTGCTGCTCCAACTTCAGAAGGAGTTCTGAAGTACTTCCAAATCAGATAGAGATCTGATTTTTAGAGCGTATATTCACAAGGAGAAGATGTTCCAGATTCTACCTGAGTGGATATTGGTAGAGGCCAGATGCTTGCATGGCTACATCAGAACCTCGGGCTGTGCTGCGATCATCTACAGGGTAATCAGATTACTCTTGAGGTATGTCTATACTTCTCATACTTTTAGATTTAATTTTAGATTTTAAATATCTGATAATCAAATTAGATCTAACAGACATTAGATCTAAAATAGCATAAGATAAAATTTTTAAATTATTCCAACCCAGATTTGATGAAATCTGGAAGATCCTACAAAGAAAAAAGGTAATTTTTCCTTCAAGATCTGCCACCCTCTCCATCGAGCATACATAGGATGTGCTAGTCTATCTAGAATATTGATATCTGACTCAATATTTCTATGATCAGGAATATTTAAGATTAGAATTTTAGGATATTAGGTCTTACTAGCATGATCCATTCATATCTCCTAAAATTTTTATTCTAATCTTTGGGGTTCATCATAATCTTAGATATAATAAGATGCAGCTAAAATGATGAATCAATATCTCATTTTATTATCAAATAATAAATATCATTATATGAGTTAAAAAATTATAAAGAAAAGTTCCATCGCAATACACTTGCGATTGGCTTATAGGGCACTCTTCTTTCATAAGATGTACCTTTGTATGATATCAAGATGGATAGATTAGATCTCCCATATAGTTGATGGGCTTCTAGCTTAGGTTGAGATTTCCCATCTTCTATCTCTTTAAAGGCACATCATGTTAGATATTCGCTACATCCAATATGCAGAGATTGGGTGTCCCACGTTGGATACTTGTGAGGTCCAATCCAGAGATCGGATGTCTCATATTGAATATTTGTATGATCCAATCTAGAGATCGAATGTCTCATGTTGAATATTTATGAGATCTAATTTGGAGATCGGGTGTCTCACGTTGAATTATCCTAGTTTGGTCAGATAATATGACCTTATTTGGACAAATATTTTATATCATCCTCATTTAATCGAATTTTATCAATCTCATTTGGATGAAGCCTTCATATCATCATCATTTGATTGATTTTCATCGATCTTATTTTGATGAAGTCTTCATATCATCTTCATTTGATCGATTTTCATCAATCTCATTTGGATGCTCATATCATCCTCATTTGATCAGATTTTTTGATTTAGTTCAGATGAAGGATTATTCTTCATGATGCCTTGATTTGATCATAGAAATCCGACCTCAATTAGATAAAGATTGAAAGCTTTATTGAAGGCTCATTGATTATATACATTCTAAGATTTTCAGCATTCCAAGTATGTGGGATAGTTGAACCATCCAAATTTTTGATTCTATATGCTCCTAGATGGATTATCTCGATGATTCAATAGGGTCCTTCCCAATTGAAAGCAAGCTTCTCTTGTTTTGAAGGTTTTGAGACTTCAAATCGACAGAGAATAAGGTCTCCTTTAAGAAAAAGCTTAACCGTTACTCTTATATTATAATATCTGGCCACCCTATGCTTATAAGTCACCATGTAACAAGTAGATCTAGGTCTGACTTTAAACCAATTTGAGTTACTTTCTTCATGAAAATTTTTCACTCTGATTGTTGATGAGTGGATCTCTACTGAAACTTTGGCTTCGACTCTAAAACTGAATTTGAAAGGTATTTCCCCAGTTGGCCCCTGAGGTGTAGTTCTATAAGCCCAAAGAATACTATAGAGTTCATTTGTCCAGAGTTCTCTTGCTTCAATGAGTCTTATCTTTAGATTTTGAAGAATAATCCAATTGATGACTTCGAGTTCCCTATTTGATTGTGGATGTCCCATCGAGGTGAGCCTGTGGTCTATATGGAGCTTAAAATAGAATTCTTTGAATTTTGGATTGTCAAATTATCATCCATTATTAGTTATAATTATCTGATATAAATCAAAATGATAAATAATTAATTTTTAGATAAAATCTTACATCTTTTTCTTAGTGATTTGTGCTAGAGACTCTGTTTCTATCCATTTAGTAAAGTAATCAATAGCCACCATGAAAATTTTTTTTTGTCCTGTTGCCATTAGGAAAGGTCCAAAAATATCCATTCCCCATATAGCAAAAGGCCAAGGTGCGATAATTGAAATGAGTTTGGCTGTAGCTGATGGTGGATATTGGCATACCTTTAGTATTGATCATATTTATTGATAAGATCAGTTGTATTTTTTTAGATAGTTGGCCAAAAATAAACTTACCGAATGATCTTGTATAATTTGTCTTCCAAGTGATTACTACAGATTCCTTAATAGACTTCTCGAAGAGCATAGTCAGCTTCTGAAGTTCAAAAGCATTAGAGCAAAGAAAATGAATATGATCTCTTATATAGTCGGTCACCTTGAAGAACATACCATGGAGCTTGTCTTTTAATTCTTTTTGCATCAATAGGGTCAGTTGACAAAACTCCTTTGGTAATGTAGTCGATCAGTGGATCCATCCAACTAGGGTCATGGTTAATCTACATAATTTGTAGAGCTTCAATGCTGGGCTTTTCAAGATAATCGATAAGGACCTTTTGATTGAGTTCAAAAAATTCTGATGTAGCAAGATGAGACAGTGCATCAACTTGGACATTTTTTGATCTCGAAATTTGTATGACTTTTAGATCTTCAAAGTTTTTTGATAAATCTTGTATATTTTGTAAATATTGAGATATTATAAAATTTTTAGCTTCAAATTGACCTCATACCCATCTAACGACAAGTTGAGAGTCAGTGAAAACTTTAAGCCTTTTTATTCCAAGTTCTTTTGCTATCTTAATTCCAGTAGTCAATGCTTCATACTTAGTAGTATTGTTTGAGGTACTGAAGTTAAATCTTAGGGCATATTCAATGACAACACTTTTTGAATGGGCCAAGATCATGCCAACTCTGTTGGGTTCCGATGATGCAGTAGAATATGATTTTCAAAAATTTTCATGCATTCAATTATTGAAAATAAGTTTAACAATTAAACAGTACTATCAGAATACAAAATCCTAGGAACACCTTGATGATTACAATCAAATAAATCAAGCATGTATTTTAACAAAGGATCAGAAGTCATATACCAAACATAAAGATGAAGATCTGGTAACAAAAGGATCTTCACAAGACTCTAAAGTAGAAGTCCTCCAATGGTGATCCACATAGGACAGATTAAGGCCCTTTCTAATTTGACGTAGTGCTGCAGCCATCTTCACAAGTTCATTGTTGATCGTCCTTCACAAGAATGGATTGCACCACTACTTGTATACTTTCGAATCCTCTACTAAGACCACTCTAAAGATTCTTTCTCAAAAGATCTTACCACACAGAAATTAGATTAGATATTCAACAGTTGAATAATCTGAATTTTAGGATAAGCACCACATGCTTTTCAATTTTCTCTTACCTTCCTTTCAATTTTTCTCTGCCCATTTTTTTATCTTTAATTCAAAGTTTTCTTATCTTTATCTTCTCATTCTCATGCCCAATCACCAAAGAATTTTTCATGTATTTCATGTTGGGATTCGGGGTTTGGTGCACGCATATGTGTTTCAAAAATTTTATTTTCTAAACACTGCAGTGGAGAATAAGATTAAAATACTTTTAATCTGAATTATACATATATGAAAATATAAAATCATATGGATCTATCTCATATGCTGAAATTGATATATACTGAAATTCAGATTGTGATCAAATCACATACCTGTTTTGCAATCTTTTTCTTCAAATTTGGATCTGAAAGAGAAAGGATTCTCTCTTAGCTGCACAAACATCCAACCTCTATGAGTATCCACTCAAGATCAGCCTGGAATAGCCCTCTTTAATCTAAATTTTGGTTCTCCAAAATTTAGCTTGCTGAATCTGAATGAAGTCTGGATCGCGATCAACGCTTGATTTTTTTCTTTGATTTTCTTCTTTTCCTCTTCTCTAGAGTTTCTCTTTACTTTGTACTGCTACAAAACACCAGCAACTAGCAAATTATGGGATGCCCAACACCTTGGGTGTGGAACTCCTTGGGACTCGCATCCCAAGGGATGGGCGTGTAGAACGCCCAAGAGGAGAGAAAGAGAGAGGGAGAGAGGGCATGGGGAGAGCCTTTAGACGTGAGGGGCTACTGGTTTGGATGCTTTAGGGATTTTAGGGGAGGTCTTTTTAAATAGGCACAAGGATTGAATCCTATTCAATCACATAATATAAGTTCTACTTGCATTAGGATTTTTATTAATTTAAGTTATCCAACTTACATTAGGAAGCCTATTAGGCCCCAACAATTAGAGTTCTTGCACTCATAATTAGACACTCCAAAACACATCCAAGAGATAGCCCATAAGAGAACTAAAAGCCCTCTAATCAATGGACATGCCCAACTTGATCAAATCAAGGTGGCACCCAAAAATAACTATCAAGAAAATTAATTAGGGACTTACATTCTTAATTAATTTGATCCATAACCTTAGACACCCAACAATTGGAGTCTCATGAATCTTATTCATATAGGTTATTAGCACATAATTAAGTTAAAATTATCTTATCAAATAAGTAATCCCAATTGAAAGAGAAATTGGATCCAACCATATGCTAGCAAGGTTATCACGAACCCAATGAGTTTTTCTAAACCCAATTGACACTTCATAAGCTCAATTACTAATTTTAGATCTAATCTCTTTGTTGTGTGACCCTATAGGTTCAATTTTATCTGATAGTAAGATATACAATGATCTCTATCATTATATCATTACAATTCTTTTCAATGGGTCGGAACAATTTCACTCTAACTCAACAAGAATTATCGATCCAGAACAATCCTAGTGAGCTATCACAATCCATCAGTGATATCTAACAGTATGTAGTGGTAACCCAGTAGAACTAAAATGAACCTCTAGGTGTAGTTAGCGTATGATTCAGCCCCTTTATCATGAATCCCGACTAGATGGCAGGTTATGGATAAATTATCAAACCTTAACATCAGTCATATGATAGATTTGATTAGCTCAAGTCCAGTTGTGACTTCTATAAAAACTCTTTTCCATCATCACATTACTATGGCCATAGATTCTTGGACTTAGCCTTTCAAATCTCATAGGACTACTCCTCTCTATCAAAGTCGATAGATCCTATCTTGATGTGTACCCCACTCCTATAGTGGACCAACTATCACCAACATCCACTACAAGGGCTCATTGAGACCCATGTTTATGTGTCAGTCAGACTCCAATAGTCTTCCTATGAGTAGCAGTACCATCTCAAGTCAAAGGATCAGTCACACAACTATAGCATCGAGATAATCACTGATGATCAAATAGAAATCTAAGTGATCTCTTGTATGGTCACGCTCAGTACTAGTTGTTCTTTAACAACTATCCACACTCATCGCCTTGTATCTTTACACAGTAGATTAGAGACTCATCTATCTCGAAGGAAGCAATTTGTGTGCTAGTCTATCTGGATCTATCACCATCCTCATGATGATTCTATGATCGAAAGTATTTAAGAATTAAATACATATCTCTAATTCTCAACACCTTGAGAATATGTATCGAAACTAATTTCATGGATGATTCAATAACACATCACACTTGAATGAAATTTTTTTTTTATTGATCATATCAATATATTAAGTATAAAATTGTGTCCTAGATTTATTACAATATATCAGTCATATTGGCTTCTAGGATATAGATCTAATAATCTCCCACTTAGACTAAAGTCAATTGGCCACAAATCTAAGTCCCATCTTCTCAAGGTGGACTTCTATTTTCAGTTAGCTCAACTACTTAGTCAGTGGGTCTGCCACGTTGTCCGTGGAGTCTACTCTTCACATCTCGATATATTTTTTTTCGAGATAGTCACGTATGATATGAAAATACTACTCGATATGCTTAAATTTTTGATAAGACCTCAGCTCCTTAGCAAGTGCTATGGCTCTATTATTATCACAGCACAGTGGTATAGCATCCGATATCATAACCTCAAGTTCCATAAAGAACTTTTTAAACCAGAAGTCTTCTTTTGCAGCATCCGAAGCAGTGACATACTCAGTCTCCATGGTCAAATCTGCTATGATGGGTTGCTTGAAACTCTTCCATCTAACTACACCATCATTGCAAACAAATATGTACCCTGATATAGACTTTCTATCAATAGGATCAAACATAAAGTCTTAATCAGTATAGCCCTCAACTCGCAATTTAGAATCAACTTCAAAGATCAAGAACAAATCCTCAGTCTTTCTTAAGTACTTAAGGATGTTTTTCACAGCTATCCAGTGCTCATCATCTGGATTCGATGGATACCTACTCGTGACACTCATAATAAGAGCAATATCAGATCGAGTACATAGCATGATGTACATGAGGCTCCCTATCATCGAAGCATAAAGAATCCTACTCATGTGCTACACCTCCTTAGATGTGGTAGGACACATCATTTTGGAGACACTAATACCATGCTTGAGGGGTAAAAGACCTCTCTTAGAGTTTTTCATGCTGAACCTCTTCAGCACCTTCTCTATGTACAGCTTTTGTGATAGGCCAAGCATCTATTTAGGTCTATCCCTATAGACCTTTATTCCAAAAATATAGGATGCTTCCCGTAGGTCTTTTGTGAAAATTTTTTTGGACAACTATCTTTTGACCATGGTCAGCATGGGGATATCATTCTTAACAAGAAGAATATCATCCACGTATAATACGAGGAAGGTGATTATACTCCCACTGACCCTCTTATACATACAAAGTTTCTTTTTATTTTTGATGAAATTAAATGATTTGATTATCTCATCAAAATGATGATTCCAACTCCGAGAAGCTTGCTTTAATCCATATATGGACCTTTGTAGCTTGCAGACTCTATGATCACCATCACCGGATGTGAAACCCATAGGCTGCTCTATATAGATAACTTCCTCAAGATATCTATTCAGAAAAATAATTTTTACATCCATCTGTCAGATTTTATAATCATAATAAGCCACAACAGCAAGCAAAGTGTAGATAGATTTCAGCATGGCTATAGACGAGAAAGTTTTCTGATGGTCAATGTCCTCGCACTGACTATAACCTTTAGCCACAAGCTTAGCTTTATAGGTCTCTACCTTACCATCGACACCTATCTTATTTTTCTAGATCCATTTACACTCAATGGGTATGATACACTCAGGTGGATCTACTAAAGTTCAGACTTGGTTCGAGTACATTGAGTAAATTTCTGACTTCATAGCATCTAACTATTTTTCAAAATCGATGTCAGATATCACCTCGTCAAAGATATTAGGATCATCACTATGACCCCTATCTTTCATAAAGAATATTTTCTTTACTTCCTCCATAAGCATATCCATGTACCTTTTAGGAGATCGAGAGATCCTGCTAGATCTACGAGGTGGTAGAGGAACATTAACTACTGGCTTATGGACTACAGGTTCCTGAGGATCTACAGCTCTGGGCTCTTCAAAGACTTACTCTTCGAGCTCCACTAACCTCCCACTGCCGCCATCTTGGATAAACTATTTTTCTAAGATTACGGTGTTTCGACTCACAATCACATTGTGATCTTGTGAAAAGTAGAAGTAGTATTCCATGGATTCTTTAGGATGCCCTATAAAGTGAGCTATAATAGATCTATCCTCCAACTTTTTTACCATCTATCTCTTGACATAGGTCAGACATCTCCAAGTCTTGAGATAATTTAGACTCGACTTCTTATCGAACCATATCTCATACAGTATGGTAGGAACAGATTTTGATAAAATCCTATTCAACAAGTGAATGACAGTTAACAAGGTATGTCCCCAAAGAAATAAAGATAAATTAGTAAAGCTCATCATGGACCGGACCATATCCAATAGGGTCCTGTTCTTTCTTTCGGATATCCCGTTGAGCTGAGGCATTCCAGGAGGGATCCACGGAGAGACTATGCCATTGTTCTTAAGATATTCCAAAAATTTCTGACTAAGGTATTCACCTCTTTGATCAGATCGAAGAACCTTAATAGATTTGCCTGTCTGCTTTTCTACTTCATGCCTGAATTTTTTGAACTTTTCAAAGGCCTCAGACTTATGTTTCATAAGATACATATATCCATACCTAGATAGATCATCGGTAAAGATAATGAAGTAGGTATAACCACCCCTGATCTACACATCAAATAGTCCACACACATCGGAGTGTACTAGGGTAAGTAGCTCTATAGCCCTTTTTTCATATCCTACAAAGAGCAACTTGGCCATCTTTTCTCGAAGGCAAGATTCACAAGCTGGATACGACTTTGGGTTAAGAGAGCCAAGGATCTCATCCGTCTTCAGTCTGTTTATCCCATCTTCTCCAATATGGCCTAGTCTATGGTGCGACAAGTGCTTCTGGTTAATTTCATCTTTGAGTCTCTTTTGGCTTATGGTACTCACTATTTGCTCGTTTATATTCACATTCGCATCAACATGCAAGTGATAAAGACTGTTAATTAAATAAATAGAATAAAAATCTTTATTGAAATAAATTTTAAAACCTTCCTGTGTTAGCACAGACATGAAAATTAAATTTTGACTAGCTATAGAAATATAATAACAGTATTTCAAATCTAATTTAACACTAGATGATAATCAAAGAGGATAAGTGGCAACAGCCTCTGCAGCAACCTTTACTCCATTGTCGATCTGATGGATCATGTCACCTTCCCTCAACCTCCTACTTTCTATCAGACCCTGCATTGAGGTGCATATATGAGCACTCGAGTCAGAGTCCAATACCCAACTAGAAGTAGAAGAAACTGTAAGGTTAGATTCTATTATGAGCATACCTTCAAAAGATTTATCATCCTTTTTGATCTTTAGGCTCTCCAAGTATTTGGGATAGTACCTCCTCCAGTGGCCTTCAACATGATAGTGAAAATACTTTCCCCTTGCCTCAACCACCTTTGGACCATCCTTCTTCAGCTTGCTCTCTTTCTTCTACTTCTTTGTGGATTTAGCCTTCTTCCTTCCAGTAGACTTTTTTTTGAAAGAAGAAGTCCGCTCCACAGCAAGAATAGTACTCCTTGAACTGTTCAAGGTACCCTCCGGGGTGACCAACATGTTGACAAGTTCGAGAATAGTGCAGTCAAGTTGGTTCATATGAAAATTCATAATGAATTGACTATATGAACTGGTAAGGGATTGAAGGATGAGATCCATCTGCAATTCCTTTTGTATTTTTAACTCGAGCTTCCCAAACTCCTCGATGTCCTGGATCACTATCATATAGTGCTCATAGACAAACTGTCCTTCGTGCATCTTCAGATTGAAGAGTCTCTTGGATACTTCGAAGTGCACGGTATGGCTCTGCTCATCATACAACTCTTGTAGGTGAGTAATCATGGCCCAGGCAGTGGGCATATGCTCATGCTGGCTTTGTAACTCATTTGATATAGATGCCAGCACATAACACTTGACCCGACTGTCTTCATCCATCCACTTCTCAAAAGTAGCTCTTTGCTCAGTAGTAGGATGGCTTGGTAGCACTACAGAATTCTGATCAAGAACATGGCTTAACTTTTTTGAGGTCAGAATAATTCTGAGATTTCTGAGCCAGTCTTTGCAATTGGTATCGGTCAAATGATTGGTTTCAAAGATGTGGGCCAGAGGGTTTGAGGCTGACATGATGTTTTAACTGTGAGAGTAGAGATTCAAGTTAGACTTTTGTACTTAATATTTATATTTACTTTTAGGGACTTTAAGATGCAAACAATGACTATCATTAATTTATTGGATCCCTCCACTCTCAGGGAAGAAAACAAAAATCCTAACGCGACAAAAGATTCCTAGTGGATGTTGCGGTCCCACCGATGATATGCACCTCACCTAATAGTTATTGATAATATACACATCGATGCATAGGCAACTCTTTGCCTAGATGCTTCACTAAGCATGTTGCAGCGACTTGGTCTCTAAGTCATGTGGGCTCACCTAACAGTTATTGCCCACACTTCTTAGTTAAGTTTGACCCACCGTTCACAAGTAGGTGCAAGGCCATCATTAGGTCCCTCACCTAACAGTTATTTGGCCCAACCCCATCCTTATCCTGGAGCAACTTTTTGCTAATAGAGTGGTTGCATGTTCTCGATACAACTGAACCACTGTAACCAGTTGAAAACAATCAACATCGGTAGCACGTTCGCACATCTACAATAGTAGAAGACCTATGGACTTAATATTTATGGAGAGATCTAAGTTTAGGTCTCATCTAATCAGTCATCATATGATCGATCTAACTGGCATGGGCTAAATCAGATTGCTAAAAAACCTAATTCAAGACCCAATCTTCTAAATTGGCCAGGTAAGTGGAGATTGCTGGGGGTCCCCTAGTTACCTTCCTAAGATACCAATAAATTAGCCAGGTCGGCTAACAGAACTAATTAATAACCACATCTTATTGACTTGCCTTAGAAATCAATAGGTCGATTGATCAGAATCAGTCAGCTCAAGTGAATCGGACTCAAACCAGCGAGCCAAATTAGGTCCTTAGGTTAATCGATTCTACATATGGGATTCAATTGATTTGATCAACAACAATTGTATGATCATTAACTTAATTGATCTAACCCTTATCAATACTTGACTTGGTTTGATCAATTACTTAATCAAATCAGACCTATATGACTCAAATAAAAAATCTTAAATGCAATCCTATTACATGACCTAATTTATGATTTTTTCATGACCAAAATCCTCATACACAAACATAAATTTTAAATTTTAAAATCATATTTTTGATCTAAATTCATTGCATAAAAATAGGTTTTAAAATATAAAAAAAAATTTAGATTTTGTCATACAAACATATATCACATATATGCATGCAAAATCAGATCTAAACCAAATTTCAAATCTTAGTATGATATCATATATCTTATATACTAATCATGGATCAGATTAAAAGCAAATTTATGATCTAAATATATAATCATATATCATATATATGAATCAAAATTTAGATCATATAAAAATTTTAGAATTTATACATGCATCTATGTATTACATGAACATGAACTAGAACTCTTTCTAGATCAAAATTTAGATCTATGCATGCAATTACATATCATCTATATATTATAAAATTAAATATAAAATTAAATTTTAGATTAAAAGATTTATCTATATATCTCATATACCAAAAAAAAAATCTGATTTTAAAATATTTTTAAAAAACATATATATCAAAATTCATCATATAAAAACTCGTGGTTCTGATACTACTGTTGGGATTCAGTGTTTGGTGTATGCATATGTGTTTCAAAAATTTTATTTTTTAAACACCACAGTAGAAAATAAGATTAAAATATTTTTAATCTAAATTATGCATGTATAAAAATATAAAACCACATGGATCTATCTCATATGCTGAAATTCAGATTGTGATCAAATTACATACCTGTTTCGAAATCTTTTTCTTTGAATCTACATCTGAAAGAGAAATGATTCTTCCTTAGCCACACAAGCATCCGACCTCTATGAGTATCCACTTAGGATTAGCTTAGAATAGTCCTCTTTAATTTAAATTTTAGTTCTCCAAAATTCAGCCTGCTGAATCTGAATGAAGCCTAGATCGCGATCAACGCTTGATCTTTCTCTTTGATCTTCTTCTTCTTCTTTTCTCTAGAGTTTCTCCTTGCTTTATGATGCTACAAAATACTAGCAATCAATAAATTATGGGATGCCCAACACCTTGGGCATGGAACTCTTTGGGACTTGCATCCCAAGGGATGGGCACGTAGAATGCCCAAGAGAAGAGAAAGGGAGAGCAAGAGAGGGCATGGAGAGAGCCTTTGAGCATGAGAACAGCTGGTTTGGATGCTCTAGGGATCTTAAGGGAGGTCCTTTTAAATAGGCACAAGGATTGAATCCTATTCAATCACATAATACAAGTCCTACTTGCATTAGCATTCCTATTAACTTAAGTTATCTAACTTATATTAGGAAGCCCATTAGGCGCCAACAATTGGAGCCCTTATACCCATAATTAGACATCTCAAAACATACCCAAAAGATGTCCCATAAGAGAACTAAAAGCCCTCTAATCAATGGACATGTCGAATCTGCTATGATGGGTTGCTTGAAACTCTTCCAACTAACTATGCCACCATTGCAAATGAACACATACCCTGATGTAAATTTTCTATCATCAGGATCAGACATGAAGTCTGAATCAGTATAGCAGTATAGCTCTCAACTCGTAACTCAAAATCACCTCCAAAGATCAAGAACAAATCTTTAGTCCTTCTTAAGTACTTGAGGATATTCTTCACAGTTATCTAATACTCCTCATTTGGATTCGACTGATACCTACTCGTGACACTCAGCAAGGGCAATATCAGGTCGAGTACATAGCATAGTATACATGAGGCTTCCTATCGCTGAAGCATAAGAAATCCTACTCATAAACTATACCTCCTCAGATGTGGTCGGACACATCATCTTGGAGAGACTAATACCATATCTGAGGGGTAAAAGATCTCTCTTGAAGTTTTCCATGCTGAACTTCTTCAGCACCTCTATATATAGCTTTTGTAACTGGCTAAGCATCTGTTTAGGTCTATCCCTATAGACCTTTATTCTGAGAATATAGGACACTTCTCCTACATCTTTTATGGAGAATTCCTTGGACAACCATCTTTTGACCATGGTTAGCATGGGGATGTCATTCTCAATAAGGAGAATATCATCCACGTACAATATGAAAAAGGTGATTGTACTCCCACTGATCCTCTTGTACACACAGAATTCTTTTCTATTTTTGATGAAATCAAACAATTTAATTACCTCATCAAAATGATGATTCCAACTTCGAGAAGCTTGCTTTAATCTATATATGGATCTTTATAACTTGCAGACTCTGTGATCACCATCACCGGATGTGAAACTCATAGGCTGCTCCATATAGATATTTTCTTCAAGATATCCTTTCAGAAAAGTAGTTTTCACATCCATCTGTCAGATTTCATAATCATAATAAGTCACAATAGTAAGCAAAGTACGGATGGATTTCAGTATGGCTACGGATGAGAAGATTTTCTAATAGTCAATGCCCTCACACTGACTATAACCTTTAGCCACAAGCCTAGCTTTATAGGTCTCTACCTTACCATCGGCACCTATCTTTCTTTTGTAGATCCATTTACACCTAATGGGTATGATACCTTCAGGTGGATCTACTAAAGTCCAGACTTGATTCGAGTATATTGAGTCAATTTCTGACTTCATAGAATCTAACCATTTCTCAAAATCATTATCAGACATCGCCTCGTCAAAGGTATTAGGATCATCATTATGACCCCTATCTCCTATAAGAAATATTTTCTTTACTTCCTCCATAAGCATACCCATGTACCTTTTAGAAGGTCGGAAGACCCTGCTAGATCTATGAGGTGGTAGAGGAACATCAGCTACTGGCTCATGGACATGGGTTCCTGAGGATCTATAGCTCTGGGCTCTTCAGAGATTTTCTCTTCGAGCTCTACTAACCTCCCACTGCTGCCATCCTAGATAAATTATTTTTCTAAGAATACGACGTTTCGACTCACAATCACATTATGGTCTTGTGGAAAGTAGAAGTGGTATCTCATGGATTCTTTAGGATACCCTATAAAGTGAGCTATAATAGATCTATCCTCTAACTTTTCTGTCATCTGTCTCTTAACATAGATCGGACATCCTCAAGTCTTGAGATAACCCAGACTCAACTTCTTACCGAACCATATCTCATATGGTAAGATAGGAACGGACTTTGATGGAATCCTTTTCAACAAGTAAATGACAGTTAACAAGGTATGTCCTAAAAGAAATAAGGATAAATCAGTGAAGCTCATCATAGCCTGGACCATATCAAATAGGGTCCTATTCCTCCTTTCGAATACCCCGTTGAGCTGAGATGTTCCTGGAGGAGTCCACTAAGAGTATGCCGTTGTCCTTAAGATATCTCAAAAATTTTTGACTAAAATATTCACCTCCTCAATCAGATCGAATAACCTTAATGGATTTACCTAACTGCTTTTCTACTTCATGCCTAAATCTTTTAAACTTTTCAAAGGCCTCAGACTTGTGTTCCATAAGATACACATATCCGTACCTAGATAGATCATCGATAAAAGTAATGAAGTAGGTATAACCATCCTTGGCCTGCATATCAGATGGCTCACACACATCAGTGTGTACCAGAGTAAGTAGCTCTGTGGCCCTTTCCCTATGTCCTACAAAGGGCAACTTGACCATTTTTTCTCGAAGGCAAGATTCACAAGCTAGATATAACTCTGGGTTAAGAGAGTCAAGGATCCCATCCTTCTCCAGTCTGTTTATCCTATCTTCTCCAATATGGCCTAGTCTATGATGCCACAAGTATTCTAGTTAGTTTCATCTCTGGATCTCTTTTGACCTATGGCACTCACTATTTGCTCTTTTAGGTTCACATCCGCATCAACATGCAAGTGCTAAAGACTGTCAATTAAAAGATCTCGTGCAATCAATTTATTTTATAAATAAATAGAATAAAAAATTTTATTAAAAATAAATTTTAAAACCTTTCTATGCTAGCACAGACATGAAAATTAAATTCTGACTAGCTATAGAAACATAATAACAGTATTTCAAATCTAATCTAATACCAGAATGTAATCAAAGAGGATAAGTGGCAACAGCCTCTGCAGCAACATTTGCTCCATTGCTGACCCGAAGGATCATGTCACCTTTCCTTAATCTCTTACTTTCTATCAGACCTTGCATTGAGGTGCATATATGAGCACTCGAGCTAGAGTCCAATACCCAACTAGAAGTAAAAGAAACTGTAAGGTTAGATTTTATTACGAGCATACCATCGAAAGGTTTATCATCCTTTTTGATCTTTAGGCTCTTCAGATATTTGAGATAGTTCCTCCTCCAGTGGCCTTCAGCATGACAGTGGAAACACTTTTCTCTTGCCTCAGCTGCCTTTGGACCATCCTTCTTTGGCTTGCTCTCTGTCTTCTGCTTCTTCATGGATTTTGCCTTTTTCCTTTTAGTAGACTTTCTCTTGGAAGAAGAAGTCTGGTCCATAGCGAGAACAGTGCCCCTTGAACTCTTCAAGGTACCCTCCGTAGTGACCAACATATTGACAAGTTCGAAAATAGTGCAGTCAAGTTTGTTTATATAAAAATTCACAATGAATTGACTATATGAACTGATAAGAGATTGAAAGATCAGATCCATCTGCAATTCCTTTTGCATTTCTAGCCCGAGCTTTCTAAGCTCCTCAATGTCTTTGATCACTGTCATACAGTGCTCATGGACAGACTGTCCCTTATGCATCTTTAGATTGAAGAGTCTCTTAGACACTTCAAAGTGTGTAGTATGGCTCTGCTCACCATACAACTCTTATAGATGAGTGATCATGGCCCGGGCAGTGGGTATATGCTCGTATTGGCTTTGCAACTCGTTTGACATAGATGCCAGTACATAACAGTTAATCCAACTGTCTTCATTCATCCACTTCTTAAAAGCAGCTCTTTGCTCAGCAGTAGGATGGTTTGATAGCACTGCAGGATCCTAGTCGAGAACATGGCTTAACTTTTCTGAGGTCAGAACAATCCTAATGTTTATGAGCTAGTCTTTATAATTGGTATCGGTCAAACGATTGGTTTTAAAGTTGTGGGCTAGAGGGTTTGAGGCTGACATGATGTTTTAACTGCAAGAATAGATATTCATGTTAGACTTTTGTACTTAATATTTATATTTGCTTCTAGAGATTTTAAGATGTAAATAATGATTTTCACTAATTTATCGGATCCCTCCACTCCTCCGAAAGAAAATGAAAGCCCTAACGCGACAAAAGATTCCTAGTGGGTGTTGTGGTCCCACTGATGACATACACCTCACCTAATAGTTATTGATAACATGCACACAGATGCGTAGGAAACTCTTTATCCAGATACTTTACTAAGTATGTTGCAGTGACTTGGTCTCTAAGTCATGTGGGCTCACCTAACAGTTATTGCCCACACTTCTTAGTTAAGTCTGACCCACCATTCACAAGCAGGTGCAAAACCGTCATTGGATCCCTCACCTAATAATTATTAGGCCCAACCCCATCCTTATCTTGGAGCAACTCTTTGCTAATAGAGTGGTTGCTTATTTTTGATGTAATTGAACCACAATAACTAGTCAAGAACAATCAATGCCAGCAGCATGCCCGCACATCTACAATGGTGGAAGACCTATGGACTTAATATTTATGGAGAGATTTAAGATTAGATCTCATCTAATCAATTATCATATGATCGATCTAACTGACATGAGCTAAACCAGATTGCTAAGCAACCTAATTCAAGACCCAATCTTCCAAATTGGCTAGGTAAGTAGAGATCGGTGGGGGTCCCCCCATTGTCTTCCTAAAATATCAATAAATTGACCAGATCGGCTAACAGAATCAATTAAATAAGCACGTCTCATTGACTTGCCTTAGACACCAATAGGTTGATTAATCAGAATTGGTCAGTTCAAGCGAATCGGGCTTAAACCAGTGAGCTAAATTAGATCCTTGGGTTAATCAATTCTACATATGGGATTCAATCGATTTGATCAACAATAATTGTATGATCATTAACTTAATTGACTTAACTCTTATCAATACTTGACTTGATTTGATCAATTGCTTAATCAAATCAGACCCATATGACTCAAATCAAAAATCTTAAATACAATCCTATTACATGACCTAATTTATGATTTTTTCATGACCAAAACCCTCATGCACAAATACAAAGTTTAGATTCTAAAATCATATTTTAGATTCTAAAATCATATTTTAGATCTAAATTCATTGCATGAAAGTAAGTTTTAAAATATGAAAATAATTTTCAGATTTTATCATACAAACATATATCATATATATGCATGTAAAATCAGATCTAAACCAAATTTCAGATCTTAGCATGATATCATATATCTTATATACTAATTATAGATCAGATTAAAAATAAATTTATGATCTAAATATATAATCATATATCACATATATAAATCAAAATTCAGATTATATAAAAATTTCAGATTTTATACATACATCTATGTATTACATGAACATGAACTAGAATTCTTTCTAGATCAAAATTCAAATCTATGCATGCAATTACATATCATCTATATGTTATAAAATTAAATTCAAAATTAAATTTTAGATTAGAAGATCCATCTATACATCTCATGTACCAAGAAAAAATTTAATTTTAAAATCTTTTCAAAAACATATATATCAAAATTCAGCATATGAAAATCCATGGCTCTGGTACCACTGTTAGGATTCGAGATTTGGTGCATGCATATATGTTTCAAAAATTTTATTTTTTAAATACCACAGCATAGAATAAGATTAAAATATTTTTAATCAAAATTATACATACATAAAAATATAAAATCACATGGATCTATTTTATATGCTGAAATTGATATATGCTGAAATTCAGATTGTGATCAAATTACATACCTGTTTCACAATCTTTTTCTTCAAATCTGGATCTGAAAGAGAAGAAGTTTTCTCTTATCCACATAAATATCTGACCTCTACGAGTATCCACTCTGGATCAACCTGGAATAGTCCTCTTTAATCTAAATTTTGGTTCTCTAAAATTCAGCCTACTGAATCTGAACGAAGTCTGGATCGTGATCAATGCTGGATCTTTCTCCTTGATCTTCTTCTTCTCCTCTTCTTTAGAGTTTCTCCTTACTTTATACTGCTACAAAACACCAGCAACAAGCAAATTATAGGACACCCAACACCTTGGGTGTGGAACTCCTTGGGACTCGCATCCCAAGGGATGGGCATGTAGAACGTCCAAGAGAAGAGAAAGGGAGAGGAAGAGAGGGCATGGGGAGAGCCTTTGGGCATTAGAGGCTATTGGTTTGAATGCTCTAGGGACCTTAGGAGAGGTCTATTTAAATAGACATAAGGATTGAATCTTATTCAATCACATAATATAAGTCCTACTTGTATTAGGATTCCTATTAACTTAAGTTATCCAACTTACATTAGGAAGCCCATTAGGTGCCAACAATTGGAGCCCTTGTATCCATAATTAGATACCCTAAAATACACCCAAGAGATACCCCATAAGAGAACTAAAAGCTCTCTAATCAATGGACACATCCAACTTGATCAAATCAAGGTGACACCCAAAAATAACTATCAAGAAAATTAATTAGGGACTTACACCCTTAATTAATTTGATCCATAACCTTAGACATCCAAAAATTAGAGTCTCATGAATTTTATTCATGTAAGTTATTAGTAAGTAATTAAATTAAATTTATCTTATCAAATAAGTAATCCCAACTGAAAGAGAAATTGGGTCTAACCATGTGCTAGCAAGGTTATTATGAACCCAATGGATTTCTCTAAACCTAATTGATACTTCATAAGCTTAATTACTAATTTCAAATTTAATCTCTTTATTATGTGACCCCATAGATTCAATTCTATCTGATAGTGAGATATACAATGATCTCTATCATTATATCATTGAAACTCTTTTCAATGGGTTAGAATAATTTTACTCTAACTCAACAAGGATTGTCGATCCAGAATAATCCTAGTGAGCTCTCACAATCCACCAGTGATACCTAGCAGTATATGGTGGCAACCCAATAGAACTAAAATAAACCTCTAGATGTAGTTAGCATATGATTTAGTCCCTTTATTGTGAGTTCTGACTAGATAGCAAGTCATGGATTAATCGTCAAACCTCAACATCAGTCATATGATAGATTCAATTAGCTCAAATTCAGTTATAACTTTTATGAAAATTCTTTTCTATCAATCACACTACTATGATCATAGATTCTTAGACTTAGCCTTACAAATTTTATAGGACTACTCCTCTCTATTCAGATTGATAGATCCTATCTTGATACGCCTCCACTCCTACAATGGACCAACTATCGCCAACATCTACTACAAGGGCTCATTGAGACCCATGTTTGTATATCAGTCAAACTCTAGCAGCCTCACTGCGAGTACTCATACTATCTCAAGTCAAAGGATCAGTCACACAACTACAGCATCGAGATAATCACTAATGATTGAATAGAAATCTAAGTGATCTCTCATGTGATCACACTTAGTACTAGTTGTTCTCTAACAACCATCCACACTCATCACCCTGTGTCTCTACACAGTAGATCAGAGACTCATCTATTCTGAAAGAAGTGATTTATGCTCCTATCTATCTGGATCTATCACCATCCTCATAATGATCCTATGACCGAGAGCATTTAGGAATTAAATACATGTCTCTAATCTTTAACACCTTGAGAATATGTATCGAAAGTAATTCTATGGACGATTCAAGGACACATCACACTTGAATGAAAAAAAAAATTTCTTTTATTGATCATATCAATATATTAAGTATAAAATTATATCTTAAACTTATTACAATGTATCAGCCATATTGGCTTCTAGGATATACATCTAACATTTCACATAGGACACACCCCCTTTAAATAAGAAGGAAAGGGCACCTCAAAGGGATGCCAACAATTGGTGTCCCACTGAATTCATCGGTGATTAAATTTTATTTAAGGGAATTAGTTAGGTTTCTAATTTGTAGAAGGATTTTCCTCTGCACACACCATCCAAGACACCATCTGATGCTGCCACCCTTTAGGAATTAGCATGGAATGATGAAGAAATAGGAAGGTAATCAAGAGTTTTAAATAAGATGGACTCTTCCAATCTCATCGCACAAAATTTGTGGCATCCCAATTAATTTTGATGTGTGAGTTCCTCCACAGAGAATGACTCTTCCTTCTCTTCTATTCCCACATATCCCAAGGTGCCATCTGATGGCGCAAAAATAAAGAAATGCGAGGAATAAAGAAGGAAATTAAGAGGAGTACTTAAGAAGGACTCCTCCATCTTAACGAAAAAATAAATGTGATGTGCCTTTATTTTGGTGTGAGGTTTGGTATGGAGGAAGGTGACTTCTTATGGAACACTTCCATAAAAATTAGATAAGCCACCTATTAATTTATAAGTTCGAACCTAATCATATTAGATCAAGGCAATAAGCTTGGGTTTAGCATAAACACTTTTGCACTGAATCAAATTGAGAACTTGGGTTAATTCATGTGCTAGCAATTTAATTAATCCATTGGATTTATAGTAAATCCAAATAGATTAGACCAAGATCAAATTCTTATTGTGTGTGACCCATTGGATTCTATATCGAGCCAGCAGTAGATTCAAACTCATGATCAAATCCAATTAGGTCAGTCCAAAGGCATTAATTGATCAGAACAACTTCTAATTAATTTTTGAATTAAATTTATTTAATTCATGCAAGTCCACAAGTCAAGATTAACGTCTAGCAATATGTCATAACTATCCAAAAGATATAAAATTTAGTATAAATACTAAAATTATCCTTCTATGGTGAGTTATCGTGTAATTCAATCTTTCAATCACACAACATCTTAGATAGGCTATGGGCATGGAATTATGTCAAGCCCAAATATCTATCCATATGTATTTTGATCCGATGATGATGACTTAGTTGATAAATCAGTAAAATTTTTTTCTACTGTTCATCCCTGCTCTGGCCAGAGACTCTCAGAGTTATCATCCTATGAGATCACATAGGATGTTTTCTCCTCCTACAAGGATTGATCAATTTTGTGTTGACCACTCACAACCTTCATGCACACTTCACCAAACCCAGAATATTCTACACACATCTCAAAGTGGCATGCTAGGGAATAAACCAAAGTAAGAATTTATATATATAAGGTACCATGATGATCTCAGATCAAAGAATCATTTGCACCACTCTCACTGGAGAATCATCTGTCGACATGCTGTAAGGCTCCATCAGATATTCTTTCTATGGATTAGTTTAGTGAACTCATTCTCTAATAAGCACCTATATCATTGTATTAGTATCACCACATAAGTGATTGTGAGATCAACCACCCTCTCCATTAAGCATACATAGGATGTACCAATCTTACTGGCATCATCGATCTCTGACTTGATGATCCAATGACTGAAAATATTTTAGATTGAAACTTTTAAAATTTTAGATCTCACTGGCATGATCTCATCATGGTCCTAAAATTATTACCCTAATCTATGGGGTTTATCATAATTATAAAAATATGATGCAGCAAATGATAAAATACAATACCTCATAAATAAAATAATCAATATCATACTAATAAGCAGGAAGAAAATATGAAAAAATTTCTTTGCATTATCCATGCGATTGGCTTGCAGGGTACTATTCTTTCAATTTCTCACTTACACTAAAGTCAATCGTCCCTATACCTGATACTCATGCAATCAAGATAGTGAACACACTGTTGCTGTGTATAAGGCTTAGTGAACTAGTTCATTATGCTGTTCTTTATATAAACTCATTTTATAATCAAATCATGAAAGAGGTGAAAGTGCCATAGGATGTACATGGGTTCTTGATGAGACCACACCCAACTCAATGATGAATGCTTTCATCAGGCAACTTTTCTTAGTAATCTTTACTAATAGTAATTAACCAAGACAAATACAGTTTGCTGTATAGAATTCTTTCAATTTTCTATTTTTTTAGTATTTCTCAAGTACTTTAAGAATACTTTTCACAGTTTTCAAAAGATCCTATCTTGGATCTATCTGAAATCAATGATTATGCACAAGGCATAAATCACATCAGGCTTGGTACATTGAATATATGGATAAGTAAACGCTTTTACACCCATTCATATTGAAGCCCTTCAACATAAAATCTATGTACCTAGACTGAGACAAACCTAGCATCCACATACATCTATCACTATAGATGTCAAGTAAATTGGTTGCTAGACTCAAGTCTTTTTCATAAAAACTTTTGTGATAAGTATATTATTGACTGAGTACAATATTGAGACTACCTTCCCAATATGCTGTATGTCTTCCACATACATAACCAAAAAGTTAGTGATACTCCCACTTGTCTTCTTGCACACACATGGTTCATCAATATTTTGATAAAGTCAAATATTTTGACTATTTTATCAAAAATAAAAGTATCAACTCCTCAATATCTGCTTTAATCCATAAATGGATTTGCCCTCCCACTAAAGATAAACTCTCTAGATGATGTACGGTTATAGCAAACAAAAATCTGGATTGACATTCCTGATAGCAATCTATTGGGTCATACACATAGGTGCTTCAACCATAGTCCATACTTGGTTGATGTACAGAGAGTTTATTTCAGATTTCATGTCTTTAAGCTATCTGTCAGAGTCCCTACTCATGATGACTTTTGAATAGGTCAAAAAAAATATCATTCTCAATGATGTATTGTCATTCTCAATGACAAACTCATATCTTGAGTGGTACATTACACACTTTTACTGACCTTCGGAAAGGAGGTGTGTATCATGGTAGTACCTCATCAATGGGTACATCTGATTGAGGATCAACTTGTGGACACTCCATAGGTTATGATGGAATCATTCATATATCTTGAACTTCTCAAGTTCAATTATCCTCCCACTGTCTCCTTCTTAAATAATTTTTTTTTTCAAGAAATGGTATACCTACTGATAAAACATTTTTTATCTAGTAGGATCGTCAAAGTAGTATCACATACTACTCTTAGGATAATCTATAAACGTATATAAACTTGATCTAGTACAAAGCTTATATATATTAACTCTTTTGACATAAGTTGGACAACCTACTTTTTTTCTTTTCCATCTCTCATATGGAGTGCTAATAATAGATTTTGACGGTATCTAATTCAACATATATATAGTAATTTCTAGGATATATCTTTAGAATGAGATGACAAGGTCTATGAAGCAAATTAAAGAACACACTATATCTCATATGGGTTGTCCATCTTTGGATCGAGATATTATTAGCCTTCGAACATCCATATATACAAGGTCTAATAACTTGCTTGTACCTTTTCTCATATTCAGTAAATGAGATTTTAGTCATTTTACCCATAAGATAAGATTTACAAGTTCTATATGATTCAAAAATCACATAGATCAAAGAACTCTTCTTTGTATTAGTTGCTTATCTTTGACTCACAAAAATGACCAAGTTAGCAATGCCAAAGATATATAACCATCATATATTCTTTTTTTATTCTTATTAATATGAAGAATAACATCATTGAGTGACAAAAATATGAGACCACTATCATAAATCCACAGCCATAAAGTTTACCAGAAAGAGAGCAACTTTTGCTCTTTACATTAATTTTAAAACTATGCTACAATACTAAAAGAATTAAAATAATATTTTTGATAAATTTAGATATATAATAGTAGTCTATTAGTTTCTAAACCTTACTAGAAGGTTATATGTATAAGTAGGTTCCTACTGCCTTAGCTTGAATAGACGATCCATCAGTGCCAAAAAGCATGTAGTCACCTCTCTTCAACTTTATAGGTCCAGCAATGCTTTGCATAAGTGGAACCTATATAAGGTATCACATGCTCAAAAATCTAGAGCTGAAGTATTCAATGATAAATTAGTTTGTATCATATACAAACCATTAGCAGATGTAATTTTTGCATCCTGCTACTGCTTCACAGTTGCAAAACAACTATTGCAATTTATTTTCAATGCTCAACATTGCTGTAATGAAAATTGATATCCTTGGTAAAGACATTCTTCGTCTTTCTTCTCTAGTGATATGCTAAAGAAAGAATTCGAGAGAGTTAGCAGGATCAAATCTTGGATTAACTCACCATACATGATATTGATTTAATCACATAATTAAGTTAATCAGAATACACTTGACAGTCATACTATCATCCCACCATATCGTATATATAATTTTTCTTTCTTTATAGTATCATCTCTGATCAAATTGAAATAAGGAGAATAGGAGACTATCTCCTAGGTGAGAACCATTCTCAGGTCCTCAACTAGTCCATGAAGTTCGATCAAAATAAAAAGTATCAAATATACCATGTAGTGATAGTGAAGATGCAGATGTATATATAAGAACATAAAAGGACTACTCATGATGGCATACATAAATTAGACGAGGTCTTTAATATAATTGTGTCTTCCACTATTTTAGTGAATTTCATAACTCTCAAGTATGAAAAATAAAAAAAATCTATTAAGAAGTTCTTTAGTAGGATTGAGATCTCAATTTCTCATAAAAAGTCTTGTGGATAGCAGGTAGGTAACTCTTTACCAATTGTATTTCATGCAACTCTTAACATAATTTTTACCTCAAAAATACTTATAACCTTGTGGATAACACAACAAACTATAGTATTTTAGTTAAGTCATACCTTTCAATCCTATATAGTCATATCTAAATAATACTATCCTTGTGGATAGCACAATAAGGCAGCACTACCAAAATAAGTCATAAGCATCACCTAGTCAACATCATATCAATCTCTATAGTAAGCTTTGTGGATAACACAACAAACTCACTACAGTTTTTTGATATACTTTATTAACTTAGAATGAGCTAAATACCATTAGCGTCATTATGCACCAAGATAGTATCATATCAGTCTCTACAATAGGCTTTGTGGATAGCACAACAAGTCTACTATGGTTCTTGATATAAAACTAGCTTGGCATGAAGGAAGGCATGTAACACTTCACCATTATGACTTAATATAATTTAAATGAAGGACTTAGATCTCAGCACATCCAAAATATATATAATGCATTATATGTAATTTTAATTCTAATTACCAGCATGTAAGAGCATATAAAAAAAATCAAATGGTTATGGACTTTTGAAAGATATACATCCAAGCCACAAGATGGTATATAGGTCAAACCTTAGGTACATCATAGATTGAACCATCTCATAGTCAAACTTAATGTGCCTCTGCTCTCCAAATATCTGGTAGTCCGATCTTCATTTTCATGAAGACTTTCACGAATACTCCATCTTTATATGAAAATAGAGAGAAATAATTTTGATGTATTTTCAAATAATTTTTTTTTTAAATTTTACATCACTATGTAAAAATTTTAATCAACAGTTGGAAACATACAAAAAAAGGTACAATCGAAAATACAATGCAACAGGAGCACCCAGCCCCTATTACAACTATTGCAGATACATTTATATAATTAGCCAACATGGAAGTATTCATGTATACATCTATCATATAGATGTACCATAGTCCAAAACCACTCATCAAGTACTTTATAATAATTATAAAACATGATAACTAACTTCTTATGTTATTTTAATTATGATATCATTCATAAACATATTAATGGAGATGTTTAAATATATGGGCATAGGATCCATCTAAGATTTTTGATTCGGATTCAACTCTTGATCCAATTTTAATTTTAAGTCAATCATTTATCATCCTTTTGAGTTGAGTTGATCAATTCTTAGATTGACCCTAATCCAATTAGGTAAGCAAAGATTCGGTCAACCATAACTCAAGCCCTAATTAAATTAAGTCAATGACAATTTGATCCATCTTAATTAAATATAATTTTTAATTAAATTAGAAATATGAATTTGATTTAATTTATAATCATAAATTTTAATCATATTAGATCAATGACTTATAGTTAAAATAAATCTATCGACAAAAACTCTAATCCATGTCTTGAAATATCTTTTTCATGATCATAATTTTTCGACTCCACACATACCTAGGGCAATAATCATAATGGAAGATCCATAATGATGAATGCCCAATTACATGGTGGTCGGCCCTTGGAACTTGGGTGAATGCATTATATGCAAGAACCCTAAGTCTTGGCAATGTACATTCCATGTATCATTCCAAGACAGCGTGCATTACATATACTAGATTTACAACTCCATAGAAAATCAGATCATAGGATCTAACTTAAACTTGTCACATAAGTCTAAAGACCACAGAATCTCATATTCAAGTTTGATCACAGACTAATAATATTTATCGTTAATCAAAGGATGTATCAAAACATCAATTAAACATCAAAAAATTTGATTTTGACATAATCTGAACTGGATCTAATCCATATCACAATAATAACATGATATTTGATTGAATCAATCAAAGATGGCTCTGATATCACTGTTGGATTCTGCTGATCCAATGAAATATGATTTTTAAAATTTTTCATACATTCAACTATAGAAAATAAGTTTAACAATTAAACAGTACTGTCAAAACACAAAACCCTAGGAACATCGTGATGATTACAATCAAACAATTCAAGCATGCATTTTAACAAGGGATCAGAAGTCATATATCAAACATAAAGATGAGGATCTAGTAATAAAAGGATCCTCACAAGACTTCAAAGTAGAAGCCCTCCAACGGTGATCCATATGGGATAGATCAGGGCCTTTTCCAATTTGATGTAGTGCTACAACCATCTTCGCAAGTTCACTACTGATCGTCCTTCGCAAGAATAGATTGTACTACTACTTGTATACCTTTGAATCCTCTGTTAGAATCACTCTAGAGATCTTTTTTCAAAAGATCTCACCACACAAAAATCAGATTAGATGTTCAACACTTGAACAATCTAAATTTTAGGATAAGCATCACATATTTGTCAATTTTCTCTTGCCTTCCTTTCTATTTTTCTCTCCTTTTTTTCTTATGTTTTTTCTAGACTTTTCTTGTCTTTATCCTCTCATTCTCACACCCAATCACCAGAGATTTTTCTATGTATTTCACATAGGACATGCCCCTTTAAATAAGAAGGAAAGGGCGCCTGCAAGGGATGCCAACAATTGGCATCCCATTGAATTCATCGGTGATTAAATTCCATTTAAGGGATTAGTTGGGTTTTTAATCTACAGAAGGACTCTCCTCTGTGCACACCATCCAAGGCACCATTTGATGCTACCACCCCTTAGGAATTAGCATGGAATAATGAAGAGATAGGAAGGTAATCAAAGTTTTAAATGAGATGGACTCTTCCAATCTCATTGCACAAAATATGTGGTGTCCCGATTAATTTTGGCATGTGAGTTCCTTCATAGAGAAGGACTCTTCCTTCTCTTCTATGCCCACATATCCCAAGGTACCATCTAATGGTGCAAAAATAAAGGAACATGTGGAACAAAGAAGGAAATTAAGAGGAGTACTTAAGAAGGACTCCTCCATCTTAATGCAAAACAAAATGTGATGTGCCTTTATTTTAGCATGAGGTTTGGCATGGAGGAAGTTCACTTCTTATGGAACACTTTCATAAAGATCAGATAAGCCACCTATTAATTTATAGGTTCAAACATAATCATATTAGGTCAAGGCAATAAGCTTGGGTTTAGCACAAATACCTTTGTACTGAATCAAATTGGGAACTTGGGTTAATTCATATACTAGCAATTCAATTAACCTATTAGATTTATAATAAATCTAAATAGATTAGGCCAAGATCAAATTTTTATTGTATATGATCCATTGGGTTCCATATCTAGCCAACAGTAGACTCAAACTCATGACCTAATCTAATTAGGTAGCCCAAAGGCATCAATTAATCAAAATACCTTCTAATTAATTTTTGAATTAAACTCTTTTAATTTTGTAAGTTCACAAGTCAAGATTGATATCTAGCAACGTATCATGATTACCTAGAAGATATAAAATTTGATAAAAATATTAAAATTATCCTTCAATAATGAGTTACCATGTAATTTAATCCTTCGATCACATAACATTCCAGACAGGTCATGGGCATGAAATCATGTCCATCTTAAATATCTATCTATAAGTATCTCGATCTGATGATGATGACTCGATTGATGAATCAGTAGAAATCTTTTCTACTATTCATCCCTGCTATAGTTAGAGACTCTTAGAGTCATCATCCTGTGAAATCATATAGGATGTTCTCTTCTCCTACAAAGAGTGATCGATTTCATATTGACCACTCACAATCTCCATGCACACTTCACCAAATCCAGAATATCCCACACACATCTCAAAGTGGCATGCTAGAGAATAAATTAAAGTAAGGATCCATATACATAAGGTACCATGATGATTTCAGATCAAAAAATCACTTGCACCATTTTCACTAGAGAACTATCTGTCAACATACTATAAGGCTCCATTAGATGTTCTTCTTGTGGATCAGTTCAGTGAACTCATTCTCTAATGAGCACTTACATCTTTGTATTAGTGTCACCACACAAGTGATTATGACATCAACCACCCTCTCCATCAAGCATACATAAGATGTATCAGTCTTACCGACATCATCGATCTCCGATTCGATGATCCAATGATTGAAAATTTTTTAGATTAAGGCTTTCAAGATTTTATATCTCACTAGTATGATCTCATCATGATCCTAAAATTATTATCTTAATATATGGAGTTTATCATAATCATAAAAATATGATGCAGTAAATGATAAAATACAATACCTCATAAATAAAATAATCAATAACATGCTAATGAGCAGAAAAAAAATATAGAAGAATCCCTTCACATTATCCATGTGATTGGCTTGTAGGGCACTATTCTTTCAAGCTCCACTTCTTTTGAAATTTGAAGTTCTATCAACATGTAGTACCTAATAAGAATTATCAAAAATCTCCTTTGAGCTTTTCAAAATCAGTTCTTCATCAAGGATAGTGCATTCCATGATGAACTCAGTGAGTACTTGAGCTTTCAATGTAGGTCGAGGTCGGTAGTAGATGTTGAACTCACTAAGCTCAATAGCTCATATGGCTATCCTATCTAAAGTATCAAGTCATTACAAAACCTATTAGATGTATGATCTGAAAAGCCAATTATTGGCTAACACATTGTATTATTCTAGAATATATTTTTACTCGATTTGTTGAAATTAATAAAATGATCATTTTTCTTATCCATTCATGTGTAATGTGTCTGTGAATCATCTAAGGGGTTAATGGATAATGACATATATTCTCAAAAATTAAGAATTTGAGATATGTATCATTATAGATTAACTTCTAAATTACTTTCGATCATTGGATCATCATGTAGATGGTGATGGATCCATCAAGATCGATGCATAGATTGCTTCTTTTTCGGGTAGATGAGTCTCGAGTATATAGTGTAGGAATGCTGGAGTAAAAGTGCAGATGGTTGTTAGAGAATAACTGCACTGAGTGTGATCAAGAACAAGAAGTCACTTGCATATCTACTCACTCGTCAGTGACTATCTCGATACTATAGTTGTGTAAGTAGTTCTTTAATCTGTGGTGCCTCAGCCGCTCACACTAGAATTGCTATAGTTTGACAATACATAAATATGATCCCTAGCCATTCAGAGTCTTGTAGTGTTTGTTGACTGTAGTAGGTGTTGGAATATCACCTACTCTGATACCAATTATTGTGCAGGATCTGATATCATACGGTGCAGCAAGAAGAAAGAAGAAATAAAATAAGAAGCACAATATAAATATGTGGATCGACCTCAAGCTAGTTGAAATTTTGTATGTTGGGGCATGCATGTGTGTTTCAAAAATTTTTTTTCTAAACACCACAGTGAAATAGAAGATTAAAATTTTTTTTAATCTAAATTATGTATGCATAAAACATAAACCACAAGAATCTACTTCATATACTGAAATTGAACATATGCTGAAATTTAACATGTGATCGAATCACATATCTGTTTCGTAATTTATTTTTTCAAATCTAGATCTGAAAGAGAAGAAATTTTCTCTTAGCTGCATAAGTATCTGATCTCTATGGATATCTACTCAGGATCAGCCTAAAACAGTACTCTTTAAGTTGATTTTTCTTCTTTAAGAAAAATCAACCTGTGAATCTGAATGAAGCTTGGATCGTAATCAATTCTTTGATCCTTTTCTTGATCTTCTTCTTCTCTTCTTCTTTGACCTTTTCCTCCTTGGTTTATGCTGCTATCAGGAAGAAAAACCAACACACAAGGGATGCCCAAAGCCCTTATGGGCGTGATGATGAAGGATGCCCAAAGGGGGTGGGGCGTTGAAGCACCATGGGAGAAGAGAGGGAGAGGAAGAGAGGGCATGGGGCACTCCTAAGGGGTGTGGGGCTGTTGGTTGTAATGCCTAAAGATTTTAGGGGAGGATCCTTTAAATAGACATAAGGATTGAATTCTATTCAATCTCAAATACAAGTCCTACTTGCATTAGGAATCCTTATAACTTAAGTTATTCAACTTGCTTTAGGAAACCTATTAGGAGCCAACTCTTGGAGCCCTTGCACCCACAAAATCACACCCCCTTTTGCACCTAAACATACCCTATAAAGGATCTACATGCCCTCTAAGGATGGGACATGCCCAACTTGATCAAATCAAGTGGCGCCCCATAAAAACTATTAAGAAAATAAATTAAGGACTTGCACCCTTAATTCATTTGATCCAAAATATTAGCCATCCAATAATTGGAGTCCAATGAATATAATTCATTTAGGTTATTAGTAGATAATTTAGTTTGAATTATCTTATCAAATAAAAAAATCAAACATAAAGAAAAAATTGGATCCAATCATGTGCTAGCAAGGTTACCTTGAATCCAATAGGATTTTTTTAAACCCAATTGATACTTCATAAGTCCAATTACTTATTCTAAATTTAATCTCTTTATTATGTGACCCCATAGATTCAATTCTATCTAGTAGTGAGATATACAATAATCTCTATCAAAGTATCATTGAAATTTTTTTCAATGGATCGGAATAATTTCACTCTAACTCATCAAAGATTCTTGATTTAGAATAACCCTAGTGAGCTCTCACAATCCACCAGTGACACCTAGCAGTATGTTAAAAAATGCTATGATTTCGTACGTGTAGTTCAAAATTTTTTTTTAGATATCTACGTAGCAAAAATAAATAAATTAAAATAATTTTAATTTATTCACATACCAGATCAGATCTAAAAATCATAGTAAAGATCTTGATACAAATATGTACCCATGATTTGATATCTAAAACAAAAAAATAAACTGTTAGAAAAATAAAATAGAGATCGAATCTTCACACCTCGGATCTTGCGGAGGTCTCGAGTTCTGATCATAGCCATTCATGCATCCGACCTCTACTGGTATCCACACAGAGCCATTTGATTGGAACACCGAGGTCACCGGTGTGCTATCACCTTGCAGATCTCGTTCCTCATCCATGGATTTTGATTTCTTCTTCCAAATCTTTAAGAAGCAGATCGCTGCGCAAACTCTTTCATTCAGATCTGACAGGATCTGAACCAGATCGTCATGAAGAGAAGAAGAACCCTTCTTCTTCTCTTCTTCTCTCTCTTTTATCATCTTAGATCTGATCTCTATCAGATCTTAGCATGGAGGATGGAGGAAGGAGGGCGTTGGGATGTGTAAGAAAGAAAGAAGTGGTGCAAAAACATATATGGGATGTCTCCTCTTCTCATGCTAAAAATATTCATGCCCCCACCTTATTTTGTCATACAACCACACCTTTTTCTCACACACACCCTCTCATTTAATGCCTAAAAATCTCATTTGATTTAATCTAAGGCATTGAAATTCAATTAAGGATTGGAAAGGCATGGAGATAAGGCTGCATTGTAAGAAAGAAATCAACTCTCACCATAAGCGCACGTCCATCTTTCCTATTATTTTTGTCACACAAAAATAATTTTTTACATGCCTCAAATAGATAATTTTCATCCTATTTTGAATTATATTCAAATAAAAAAAATTTGGATGAGAGAGAGTCCCAGATAAGATGGGGTGCCACCTATTGGCGCCCCCTCTCCTTTATGCACGCAAAAAAAAAGGGGGCATGTTGTCACATGCTCCCTCCCTTTCTTTTCATGATTTTTAGAGAAAGAGTCCTAGAGGACCAAGACTTTCTGAATCAAGGTTCATCTGGTTCAAATAGGGCCTTAATCGGATTCAAATCGAGTCCAAAATGAGCCAAATTCGAAAAGACTGTCAAGCCTGATCCAATCAGACTTGAAATTCAAATTTGATTTGAATAATTGAATCTAATTAATATTAAATTAAATTAAGTATAATTAAATTAAATTAAATTTAAATTAATTAAAACTTAATTTATAATTTAATCAGTCCTTAAAAAATTATGACACTTACAATTAAGTCCCTGCGCTAACAATTAGCAGCTGCCAAAACTGTAACGCTTACAAATTAGCAGTTTCTAATATTCAAACTATCAATTCGATTGATGATTTGAATATGATCCAAGCTGTTGATCAAGCCATGCTCCTTTTGTGTGTGACCCCTCAGGTTCTATTCTGTCTGGTAGTGAGACATACCGTGACTTCTATCACAGTATCATCGAAACTCTTTTCAATGTGCTGAAACGATTCTAACTCACCTCAACAAAGATCATTAATTCAAAAATGATCTTAATGAGTTCTCACGATCCACCAGTGATATCTAACAATATGTAGTGGCAACCCAGTAGAACAGAAAAGTAAAATCCTAAGTGCAGTTATCGTGTAATACAATCCCTCTATCGAGAGTTCCAACTTGATGGAGGTCATGGAGAACTTGTCAAACCCCATCATTAGTCATATGCTAGATTGGCTCGACTCGAATTTATTTATGAATTTCGTGAAAACTCTTTTCCAATATTCATATTTACTCTGATCAGAGATTTTTCTGAACTCAGTCTTACAAATCGCATAGGACTTCTTATTTTCTACCAAGATCGATAGATTCCATCTAGGTGTATCCTACTCTGAACAGCGAATCTGAACCTACATAGCCAACATACACAGCAAGGACCCATATGGCTAGAGATCAAGAGAATGTGCAGTCCAACTATATAGCCTCACTGTGAATAGCCAACACACCGTAGGTCAAAGGATCAGTCACACCACTGCAGTATTGAGAAAATCACTGATGAGTGAGTAGATATTCAAGTGGTTTCTCATGTTGGTCACGTTCAGTGTAAGTTATTCTCTAACATCCACCTGCACTCTCACCTCAGTGTTTCTACACCACAGACTTGAGACTCATCTATCCTAAAGGGATGTAATTCGTGCACCGATCTTGAATGGATTGATACTGTCCTCCATGATGATCCTTCGATCGGGAGCATTTAGAAATTAATCACTAATGATGTATGTCTCAAATTCTCAATATTTTGAGAATATATAAAATTATTTTTGTTAATTTCTAGGATAAGTCATAGACACATAAATATGATTGATAATTAAGACTACCCAACAAGTATAAAATATATCCTAGAAAAAAATATATGTCAGTTAAGATTGACTTCTAGGGCACACATCCAACAAACTCCCACTTGCACTAAAGCCAATCTGCCATATACTTGAGCCCCATCTTCTGAAGATAGGCTTCAATGTTTAGCTGGCTAAGTGACTTGGGCCTACCACTATCATGTGGAGTCTACTCTCTTCACCTCCGTGTATTTCTACTTGATGTAATCGCGTATATCTATTTTATGTGCATAGACTTCTGGTGAGATCTTGGCTCCTTAACAAGGGCTATGGACCATTATCTTTACAGTATAATATCAAAGCATCCAATGGTATGATATCCAGTCCTGCAACTATTAGAACACATCCTGCACATCTACAGCATATTCAGCTTTCACTGATCGATTATTTAGAACCCTTTCAATAAATCAAACCAATATAACTCAAGAATACATGCTGATGTAGACATTCTACCATCAGCATCAGTGTATCCTCTCACTCTTAGTTCTAACCCCTCTTCAAAGATGAAGAATAATCTCTTAGAACTTCTTAAGTACTTAGGGATATTTTCACAGCCATCCAATGCTTCCAGCCTGGATTCGACTAATATCTACTCGTGACTTTCACAGCAAGATATACCAAGTCAAGTATATAGCATGGCATACACCTATGCCCAAGAGGATAACGGATCCCTCTTGAAGGTTTCAATGCAGAACCCTTTTAGCACCTCTTCTATGTACCTATCTGTGAAAACCAAACATCCTTTTGGGATCTATCTCTATAGACCTTTTATTTTCAGAATGTTTGACCTAGGTCTTTGAAAAAAAATTTTATATGTAATCACATCATAACCAGTGTCAGCATAGGACCCTCCCACTGACCTTCATGTAACTACATGATTCCTCATATCATGTCATTGTAGGATTTGGGATCATCCCTATATTTCCAATCTCCCTCAAGAAATACTTTCTCTGAATCCTTTATAAGAATATCAAGTATCCTTCTAAAAGATAGGAGTTCCTACTAGATCTATGAGATGGAGGAGGTACTACATATATTGACTCATCTTAAATAGGTTGTACAGGTCCTGTGACTCATTGTTCTTAAGAGATTTCTCTTTGATTTTATCCTTTCACTATTTTCAAAAAAATAGTATAATTGCTCACAATCACATTATGAACCACTAAGAAGAGAAAGTAATATCTTAAACACCTTTTGAGATACCCTGTAAACGAGTTCTCACAGACCTATCCTCTAACTTATCCACCATATCATATCTCATATGGTGTGGTGAAACCAACTTTAAAGGAAACCTAATTTAGATTTTAGAAATTAATCTTGTTCTTAAAGAAATAATAATTGAACTAGTGATATTCATGAGGGACTGGACCATGTCTCATATAGTGCCATCGCTTCTCACAGATACACCATTGAGCTGAGGTGTACAAGGAGAATTCCATCATGACACTATGCCATTTTCTTTAGATAATTGATAAATTTCCTATTTGGTATTACATCTTTGATCTAATTGAAGTACTTTTAGGATTTTTCAATTTATCTTTTCTACTTCATATCTGAATTCTTTGAACCTTTCAAAGTCTTTCAGATTTGTATCTCACATATATACCTATACCATGACTGCTCATCGATAAAGGTAATGAAGTAGTGACAACCTCCTAGTCTGGCTCATCAAATGGGCCATGCACATCGTATGTGTACTAGGATAAGTACTTCAGTGATCCTATTCCTTTAACCCATAAAGGATAGCTTGGTCATTAATCCTCAAAGAGATGATTCACAGACTAAATATGACTTAACAATCAATGAGCCCAAAGGTCCATTTTCTTCAGTCGACAAATCATTTCTTTTCATACATGACCTAGCCAAAAGAACCATCTATATACTTCAAGTTATCTGGTTCTGAATCTCTTAGACCCAATGGCATTCACTATTTTGCTCAAATAATTTTTTACAAATGCATCACACCATGCAAATGATAAAAATTAAATCCAAATGGTAATCACCGAGATTAGGTGTTTGCAGCCTTAGTGCAACTTTTGCATAATTACCGACTCAAAAGAGTCACTTCATCTTATCTCGATCCTCTTCCTTTCTTAGACCTTATATTAAAGTGCGTAATATGTACTGGAATCTAATGAAAAAGAAAAAAATTGTAAGATTAATTTTAAGTAATTTGACATACTTTTCAAAAATATGTCAATATTTTTTTAGGTTCTCCAGTATGTATCTCTGAACTTTTCAAGGTCCCTTAGTTACCAGCATATCGATCGATTCAGTTAAGGTGCTATAATATTTATTCATATAATATTTCATAAACTATCCATATGAATCAAAAATTACAGGATCCAATCTATTAGTAATTTTTTATGCATAGTCATGTCAAGCTTTTCAAGTTCTTCAATATCCTTGATCATCGATCATGGACAAACTACCCATTATGCATCTTATGCATTATGCGACTCTGATCATCTTACAACTATTGTAGATGAATCAACATGTTATTGGCAGTCTATATGTCCTTATACATATATTGGATCTCATCGACTATGGAATCCAATTTATAGCATCTATCCTAATTATCAATGTCCAACCATTTGTCAAGTACAGCTTGTTGACTATGGATTGGATGAGCTGATGACATTGGGTTAACTTGGTTAAGATCATGGTTTAATTTCTAAAAGTTAAGAACTATTCTTAGATTTTTGAACCAGAATATATAATCGATTTTGATTAAGTGATAGATATCTGTGATTCGAGCTAGAGTGTTGGAAGCTGAAAGAATTGATCACAGAGAGTAAAGAGTTAATTAGATGATTGTACTTATAATAGTTTGTTCTAGGGACTTTAAAAATAAACAAAAGGCTTCTACTAATTTTTCGAGTCTCTCACACTCCACAGATGGAGAAACAAAAACTCTAATGTGATCATAAGTTCTAGTGGGTGACATATATGGTACCTCACCTAATAGTTATTGGTGACATATATATCAATGCGTGGATAACTCTTTGTCCAGATACTTCTCCAAACATGTTGCAGCAACTTGATCTCTAAGTCCTGTGACCTCACCTAACAGTTATTGGCACATTCTTTAGTTAAGTCTGACCCACCATTCACCAGCGAGTGCAAAGCCATCATTGGATCGCTCACCTAACAGTTATTGGGCCCAATCCCATCTTTATCTCAGGGCATTTGATGCTAATAGAGTGGTTGTGTCTTTTCGATGCAACCAAACCACTGTAACCAGTCGAGAACGATTAACACCGAAAAAGGCATCCACATCTCTACAACGGTGGAAAATCAGTAGACTTAATATTCAATGAGAAGATTTAGGTTCAGATCTCTTCTAATTAGTCACATACATTTGATGTAATAACTAATCTGGTTTAGATCAGCATATTTCATGTCTGATGAACCTAGTCAGCATGGGTGAACTCGGGTCAACAAGTAACCTAATATAAAACATAATCTTCCAAAATGGCCAGATAAGTAAAGATAAGTGGGGGTCCCCCCGTTGCTTTCCTTAGACACCAATGAATTGGTCAGATTAGACAACAAAATCAATTAAATAACCACCATCTAGTACTTGCCTTAGATACCAAATTGGTTGATTAGAATTAATTAGGCTAACCTATAGACCCAGGCTCAAATCGCTGAGTCAAATTCGATCTTGACTTAATCAATTCGCATCACATATGAATTAATTTGACCAACTACAACTAAATTTAATTTTGAACCCTTTTGACCTAATCCTAATCAACTCTTGATTAGGTTCGATCAACTACTCAAAATCGAAAATGGGTTCTAATCTGATCTAATCAATGATCCTAGTTGTAGTTTAGTCTCTAAACCTAATTTATTCAATCCATACCCGAAGCCCATATTTTATTCATTAAAATTTAGATCTTAAATTTATAATTTTATATCTTATAATTTCAAATTTTAATTCTTAATTAAGTACATTATGTACATAGATTTGGATTTAGATCTCAAAATATTTTTTAATTTAAACTATTTATATTGTATCCCATACAATATGATTGTTTGCATAATCGAATCGATTCATCCTGGTAGATGAATCAATTTGTCACGGTGAGTTGGCACACACTGAGACAAATAGAAACCTATAGACCTAGAATGCACAATTTAGTCGGTTCATCAGCAAATGAGCCGACTTATCAGGATCTTGAGTCGACTCCAACAAAAATGAGTCAACCCACCAAGCACTCGAGTCAACCCAATTGAAAATCGAGTTGACCCCACAGGCAAACTAGTCACAGTTTCATGCTCTCATGCAAACAAAGCCTAAGATTTTGGATCTAAGATTTTGTAAAAATTAAGTTTTAGGTCATGTGTCAAACAATATATCAAATATAAATTTTACGATCTAAAACACATAAAAAAATATATGCATAATCTGATTTAAATTAAAATACATCACACATATAATATTTTATTTGTTGTTCATCTTCATAGGAAACATCACAGTCGGTACCCCTACACATCATAAGAGAGAACCCATCGAATAGGCAAGAGAGAGACATTAATCCCTTCATCATCTTATGACTAGACGGCCATGGTGACTATCCCAATTCAATTACTAAGCTACTAAGAATTTAATCTAACATATCACATATGTAATCAATTAAAAATTAGATCAATTATCTTTGACATGTCAAACATATAAACAATAATATTAAATCTATGCATGTAGAAAGAATTTCAGCAAACATACTAGATCCAAATTACACCCTAATTAAAATATTCAGATCTAAAACTAATTTCAGATCTGAATAACTCATGATTTATTTCAAATCTAAAATAATTTTAGATCAAAAATAATTCTGTAATCATATTACAGCATGTACAAAAATTAGATCTAATCTTAATCGATGTTCTATATCGTTCTAGGACAATCATTCAGCATAATAGGGGGTATGCCAGAGCAACCTTATTTCAGAATGATGTGATCATCTTATTAACCTTCAAATCTAATTTTTACAAATCAGATATCAGATCTAAGGGAGTTTCATGTTCGTATCAAAATCTAAGCTCTGATACCACTATTAGAAAATGCTACAGTTTCGTACGTGTAGTTCAAAATTTTTTCTAGACATCTACGCAATAAAAATAAATAAATTAAAATAATTTTAATTTATTCACATACTAGATCAGATCCAAAAATCATAGTAAAGATCTTGATATGAACATATACCCATGATCTGATATCTGAAACAAAAAAATAAATTATTAGAAAAATAAAACAGAGATCGAATCTCCATACCTCGGATCCTGCGGATGTTCCGGGTTCTGATCGTAGCCGCGCATGTGATCGACCTCTGCTGGCATCCACATGGAGCTGTCTGATCGGAGCACCAATATTATTGATATGCTAGCACCTTGTAGATCTCACTCCTCATCTATAGATCTTGATCTCTTCTTCCAAATCTTGAAGAAGCAGATCGCTGCGCGAACTCTTTCACGCAGATCTGACAGGATCTGAATCAGATCGTCATGAAGAGAAGAAGAACCCTTCTTCTTCTCTTCTTCTCTCTCTTTTATCATCTTAGATCTGATCTCTATCAGATCTTAGTGTGGGGGATGAAGGAGGGCATTGGGATGTGTAAGAAAGAAAGAAGTGGCATAAAAACATATATGGGATGTATCCTCTTCTCATGCTAAAAATATTCATGCCCCCACCTTATTTTTTCACACAACCACACCTTTTTCTCATGCACACCCTCTCAATTAATGCCTAAAAATCTCATTTGATTTAATCTAAGGTGTTGAAAGTGAAGTGAAATTGAGTGCAGGGGTAAAACGATAATTTTAAATTTTTTTCAAAATTATAATTTTACAGTGGAAAATATTAATTAATCTAATTAATTAACATGTGTTTACCCTACACTAGGATCTAAATATGATATATAGTATGTATTTAAATTTAAAATTCAAACTTCTACAGTAAATAATTTACAGTTATGTGTTCAGAACATATTATCTTTGTGCGGGTAGTCGATCACCGCAATCTGATCATCGTCGAAAGGGTCTGATCATAGTAACACAGCCACACAGTGTGTCTGGCCTCTACGGATCATCCACATGAAGTTTTTGATCTGATCAGCTCCTTACGAATGCTAGTTCGTGGCTGAACCCTTTTGACGATCGATGTTGATCAAACTCCTTCGATCTTGATCTGCTGACTCTTCGGATGCTTTGGATCATCAGTAGAGGTGCTTGAGAGGTTGATGAATCTCTTTCTGAGATTTGGTGAGCTCACGACACTCGTAGCTCATTTTCTCACTTCCCGAACCCAAGGCAGAAACCTTAGGGTACTCTCAGAAAAGCCTACGCCTCTTTCTGTTTCTTTTCTTTTCTCTTCTTTTTCTTTCTTTTCTCATGCATGAGACTTTTCTCACGCACCTTTTTTTTTTATCAGATTAGCATATGCCCTATCTTCTCTTCCTTTTAAAAAGAGAGCAAAATGCATCTTTGCAGTATTTTCTTCGCGTGAAAGGATAAAGATAAGTGGTTGCTCATTTGAATTCAAATTGAATTCGAATTCAAATGCCAACCAACTCATTCTTATCCACTCTACGTGTGAGAAGAGAGGGGCATGGGCATCTTTGTGCATGGAGACTTAACACGAGAAACCTTTTCTCGTGTGGAAGAAGGGGTGCACAAAATAAAGGGGGGGCACAAAGATTTGTTATCCATTCAAATTCAAACATCTTTTGAATTTGAATGGCCAACCAATCTAATCCTTATCCATTCAAAATTGTGCACAAAGAAGAGGCATGGGATGGCTTTTGCGTGGAGAAAATTCATGAGAACTCATTTCTCATGAATTCAAATGGGCGCATGTGAAGTGAGGTGGTGTAGGGAGATTAGTCAAGGTTGTTTGAAATCCAATTGAACCAACCTTATTTAAAATAGGTTAGACACAATTAGACTAAATTAAACCCAACACAATTAGGCTTAATTAGGCTCAATAAAATTTTAATCAAATCAAGAATTGACTAAGCCCAACCCCTGATCAAATCAGTGACCAAAATACCTTAGCGATTAGGTCAACACTTAACCTAATCGGGTCAAACCCAACTGAATCCAATTCAATTAGAATTGATCAAAAAATAATTACTCAATCAAATTGAGTTAATTAGTGATCAAATCATTAATTAAATCTCTCATAAATATTGAGTCCAAATCCGATGGATAATCGGGCATCAGAGTCCATCGATATGAAACCCTGATCAAAAAGTCCCAAACCAGTGGGACTCTTGACCCCGGTACCCAAAATGTGTGGAACTCATGATTAGAGAATCTTGATTCTCGATCACAGAGTTTCAGATATGTAGGATTCAAAGTTCACGAGCGTTAGGACTCTTCATCAGCCATCAGATCAGATAGGAACCTCAAATGTGTGAGACCCCGTAGGTTCGAACCTAAGCCAGTAGCACAGGAACCAATTCCTGTACTAATCGAAGTGACCATCTAGCAATGATATCCGATATCTGGATAGGTCGAATAGTCGCAATCGCAACATTCAAAACCAACGTGAATATGGTTATTATATAATTCATCCTTTTGACCCCTGTGTTTAGGATGACTCAGGGTTAAACTATCAACCCTGATTAGATCATCCGAATCGTGCTCAACTCAAACAGTCCTGTGATTCCTCACTAGGACTATCCTGGTCAAGATTTTGCTAAATTAAAATATAACTGTACACAGCTCCTGAACTGGAGTGGTCAATCCCATCTTGACACACGCATCGACAAGTCAAGTACTTGACTACACCCAGTATCCTTCCGTCACTGAATTAGAAATTCAGGTAGTCCAGTGCCTAAGTGCAGTGAGTTGCTTGTAAGTCACCGTGGCAGTCTCAGATCGGAGGGATATTTATACCCATATTCCATCAGAGCAAATCTTGATAGCAGAAATAACTCCAGAGTCGGTCACATTCAGTGCAGATGTACCCTTACATCTCACCTGTATGCGATACCAGTATCTCCACACTCCTTGGTTAAGAGGACAACCAACCCATATGACACACAATGACCTATGCTTGATAAACATTGTCATCCTTGGTAACAACGTATTATTTGGTCGCGAACAGATTTAAGGACTAAACGACAAAATCTTCTTTGTCGAGTCTAAATAGTCCTAAGGACTTCACCATAACACAGGAGTTCATTAGAAGATGAAATAATTTATGATGAAAAATATTAAAATAACTTTTATTTATTTATAATTTATATACTAATACAGAAAATAGCACAACCGTCAACAGGCTGACAATTGGCTTTGGGACACTATTCCCAACAATCTCCCATTTGGCCTAAAGTCAATCGGTGCAGTACCTAATACCCATCTTCGACTTGAAGTCGTCGAACTCCTTCACCGCTATGGCTTTAGTGAATGGGTCAGCCAGGTTCTCCTTTCCGTCGATCTTCTGAAGGTCAACGTCACCTCGATCCATGATTTTTCAGATGAGATGGTAGCAGCGCAGAATATGCTTCATCCGCTGGTGTGCCTTTGGTTCCTTCGCCTGAGCAATGGCTCCAGAGCTATCACAGTAGAGCAGAACTGGACCAACAAGGGAGGGTGCTACTCTGAGCTCGATGATAAATTTTCTCAGCCACACTGCTTCTTTGGCAGCATCTGATGCAGCGACATACTCTGCCTCACAAACTGAATCAGCCACTATGTGCTGCTTGGAACTCTTCCAGCAAATAGCCCCACCATTAAGGATAAAAATAAATTTCGACACACTCTTGCTGTCATCATGATCAGACTGAAAACTAGAGTCTGTAAACCCTATAAGTCTCAAGTTCGATTCACCATAAACAAGCCACTAGTCCTTAGTATTTCTTAAATACTTCAGGATGGTTTTAACAACCTTCCAGTGATTCTCCCTTGGATCAGATTGGTATCTACTCACTATCCCTAGTGAGTATGCCACATCTGATCGTGTACATGTCATGACGTACATGATAGATCCCACTGTCGAAGCATATAGAATTCTACCCATATGCTCTCTCTCTTGAGGTGTTGTCGGACAATCCCTCTTCGAGAGAGAAATTCTACGGCCTATCAGTAGATAACCTTTCTTGGAATTCTCCATGCTGAACCTCTTCAGCATAGTATCAATGTACGTGGACTGGGATAAGCCAAGCAACCTTTTAGATCTATCCCTATAGATCTTCATCCCTAGGAAGTAGGAAGCTTCTCCCAGATCCTTCATGGAGAACTGTGACGATAGCCAAATCTTTATTCCCTGTAATGCAGAGACATCATTCCCGATTAAGAGAATATCATCCACATACAATACAAGAAATATTACTACTGGACCATTAGCCCACTTATAAATGCAAGGCTCTTCTTCATTCTTAACGAAGCCATACGTCTTGATCATCCTATCAAAACGTATGTTCCAACTTCGGGATGCCTGCTTAAGTCCATAAATGGACCTCTGTAGCCTACACACCTTAGACTCATCTGTGGATGTGAATCCTTCAGGTTGTATCATATATACCTCTTCATCCAGCTCTTCATTTAGGAAAATTATCTTCACATCCATCTGTCAGATTTCATAGTCCAGATGGGCAGCTATCGCAAGCATAATTCGAATAGATTTGAGCATTGCCACAGGAGAAAATATCTCGTCATAGTCTATACCATAACATTGACGATATCCCTTGGCAACCAGATGGGCTTTATAGATTTTCACCTTTCCATCTACGCCCCTCTTCCTCTTGAAGACCCACTTACACCCTATGGTTTTACTCCTTCAGATGGGTCAACCAATGTCCACACATCGTTGACCTTCATGGACTCCATTTCGGATTTTATGGCCTCTAGCCATTTCTCAAAGTCAGTCTCTGCATTGCATCCATGTAGGTGATCGGATCCTCATCATTTTCATCAAGTTCGACAGGATCGCCGTTTCGGACCAAGAAACCATAGTATCTATCCGGTTGATGTAGTACTCTACTAGACCGCCTTAAGGGTGGAGGAACAATGGGCTCTGGATCTGATCTAACCAAATCCAGTTCATGTTCAACAACTTGTGTCGGTTTTTCTACCTGTCGAACTTCCTCAAGTTCGACCTTAGAGGCAACAGTCCCTTCACCAAGGAACTCCTTTTCCAAAAAGATTGCCTTAAGGCTGACAAACACCTTTTGCTCATCAGCTTGGTAGAAATAATATACCCTTTGATCTCTTTTGGGTACCCTATGAAATTATACTTGTCAGACCTAGGTCCAAGCTTGTCTGTAATTAAACGTTTAACATAAGTCGGACACCCCCAAACCCTAAGGTGAGAGAGTACTGGCTTACGTCCTATCCATATCTCATATGGCATTTTGGTTACAGACTTACACGGAACCCTATTTAGAAGGTAACAAGCTGATTCGAGCGCATATCCCTAGATAAAGATCGACAGATCAGCAAATCCCATCATGGATCGAACCATGTCCAACAAGGTCCGATTCCTCCTTTCAGACACACCATTATGCTGTGGTGTTCCAGAAGGTATCCACTGAGAGAGAATTCCATTCTCTCCAAGATATATCAAAAAATTATTGGAAAGATATTCACCTCCTCGATCAGATCGAAGAGTTTTAATATACTTCTTAGTTTATTTTTTAACCTCATTTCGGAATAGTTTGAACATTTCAAATGACTCCGACTTATGCTTCATTAAGTAGACATACCCATACCTAGATAGGTCATCTGTAAAGGTTATGAAGTAAAAATATCCACCTCTTGCATTTGAGCTCATGGGTCCACATACATCAGAATGTACCAGATCCAAGAGTTCACTGGCTCTCTCACCTTTTTCAGTAAAAGGTGACTTGGTCATCTTCCCAAGAAAATAGGACTCACAGGTTGGAAGTGATTCACAATCACGTACTTCAAGAATTCCTTCTTGAGCCAACCTGTTTATCCTGTTCTTATTGATATGACCTAGCCTACAGTGCCAAAGGTAGACTTCTGACACATTATCTATTCTAGGGCATTTACCAGAGGTTTGAACCACATTAACAGACTGTGATAGTAAATAAATTCCATTATTTAGTTGTCCAACAAACATTGTAACACCATTCAAAATGATATTGTAAATATTTTTTTTTATTAAAAATTGATAACTGTTCATGGCCAAAAGGCCTACAGAAATAATATTTAATAAAAAACTTGGATAATAGTGACATTCACTCAGAATTACATTACGAGAGTTGATTACAAGGTTCATGATTCCTAAAGTTAGAACTGAAACTTTGCTTCCATCTCCAACGTTCAGGAACCTCTCACCTTCATCAAATCTCCTACTGACATGCAGACCCTGCATCGAATTACAGATATAATAAGGGCTTCCGGTATCCAATACCCAAGCAGTAGTATCACAAATGAAAAAATTGCAAGGTGTTATCATATAATTACCTTGCTTCTTCTTCAGCCTGTTCGGGTCCAGGGAGGCAATGTATAGAGGATAGTTCCTCTTCCAGTACCCCTGCTTCTTACAAAAGAAGCACTCCACCTGGCTTTGGTCGGGCTTGAGCTTCTTGGTCTGATCCTGTGCAAACATCCCAGCATGCGGCTGCACTTTCTTATTCTTCTTCTTGTTCTTCTTCCCTTTCTTAAAGGGTCGACGACCAGAAGAAGACCCTCCCACAACATTCACCGACTCCTTATGGAGCTGGTGATCCTTTTCAAAGTTCTGCAGCAACCCCAACAACCCGTGGTAGTTCACTACAGGCTTTGTCATTCGAAAATGAGTAAGGAAGTGGGAGGAAGGACTTGGGCAAAGAATTAAGGATCGCATCCTTAGCGAGCTACTCGTGCAAGGGAAAGCCCAGTTTACTTAGGCGCTCAATCATTTTGATCATGTACAGTACATGATCGATGACTGAGGCCCCATCCCTCATCCGAGCATTGAAAGTGGCACAACTAATTTTATGCCTTTCAACATCGTCAGGCATGCCAAAGGAGTCGTTCAACATTTGAAGCATCTCCTGCGGCTGGGCATTCTCGAACCTGCGACTGAACTCATCATTCATTGCCACCAGCATTATGCACTGAACGGTGGTGCGGTCGTGGAGCCACTTCTAGTAAGTGTCTCGAACCACCTCTCTAGCATTCGGGGCTGGCTCCTCAGGTGCCGGATCCATTACTACATAAAGGATCCGCTCATGCTCAAGGACATTTTTTAATTTTTGATACCAGCTATCAAAATTAGGTCCCATGAGCTTGTCATTATCTAATAATGATCGGAGCGACAGGGTAGTGGCCATAGCTACATAAAGAAAAATCAGATCTTATTAGTACATAAATTATTAATACTAAAGATTTGAACTTTAGTCTAAAGTTTCTCCCAGTATTTTTATGAACTAATAGGCTCAACCTCCAATTCGAAGAATTACTTTAATTTCTTAGTGGGTACTAGAATCCACACAGACTACACACGAGCCCAACTTTGGTTGGTCAACCCATGTGCATCTATGGGTAGGTTCATAACCAGTTATTTCTCTCAACAACTTCTAGTAATTAATTTTGCCCCAGAATCTAATCAGTAGGCTTTGGCCTCCACTGAAAAGATCTGGTTAGGTCCAACCATCAACATGATTTGATTTGGTGAATCGAACCAATAAATGATCAGTCCCGACTTTGGAGGTCAACCTGACCACCATCAGAAAGACTCAACCAAATTATCATACTATGAATGATAATTCCATTAGTCAATAAGCACCAGGCCTTTGGGCCTCCAATGATTATTAAACTAATGGACTCATTATCACTCACTTAATGGGAGGCAATGACTTACTTATCACTATAACTTAATCATTTTTAGGGACCTAATAATTTTTGAAGATTTTATTAAAGGATAGAAGAGAAGAAATTAACCAGCCAATTTCAATCCTCCCACTGACTTCATCAAGTCAGATTAAAAAGGATTTAATTAAAGCCAGCATTAGGAGCACCTAAATCAGTCACACTGATTTACCTAATGACATGGGTGAGCCCTAATCACCAGTGATCTAATCAAAACCTAACTCACCAGGTTGGCCAGGTAAGTGAGATCAGTGGTGGGGATATGCCATTAACTCGTCAGAGATCGAATCAATGCGAGTAGCTCCCACTTAAAAACCACTGGTCAGACTTTCGAACTTACCTTAGACACCAACCGATTTATTAGTTTTAATTTGATCAACTTAGTAAATAGGGTTCCATCACGTAGCCATGAATTAAGTCCATCTTGGTCTAGTTAAAGACATGGACCCATTCAACTACAACTATTGGAGTTGAGTCTAGAGTGTCCTTGACCTAATCTAATTCAACTTTTGATTAGATTTGACCAATTACTCTAATTTAGTCTATTTCTTTAAGCTAACCTTAGGTCTAACTCAATTATGGACCTAATCCATCTAACCCATTGACCCACAAGTTTATGCAATTGTCTTAGGTCTTAATTCATAATTCTAGACCAACTAGACAACACTTAATTCTTTTAATTAAGTATTTGGACTGATAGGTCAGGATTTGGTATTTTGAAAATAATTTTTAAATTTGAAAGGTTTTATTTTCTGTTCACCAAATGTGTTGACTCATTTCACAAACAGATCAGCACATTTCATAAACAGCAATCCTATTGCTAATTACAGAAAATAACTCAATCAAAATAAATCATGAATATTCTTTTAGATCTAATCTAACACATTCATGATAAATTTCACAATTGAACCTTTACAATTAATTCCTTTCACTGCTTCATCTGCATGGGATATAATTACAGGGGCACCCCTACCGCCATAGGAGAACCCCATCGAATGGAAGGAGAGGGCCTTTAAACCCTACTTTTCTCTTATGATCGGACGACCATGGCAACCAACCCAATTAGACTACTTGCTACTTGGATCAAGTATATCTAAATATATCAATTTCAAAATTTAAATTTTAAATTTCAAATTTCAAATTTCAAATTTTGAATTTCAAATTTCAAACAAATTTCAAATTTCAAATTTCAAATTTTTAAATTTCAAATTTTGAATTTTAAATTTTGAATTTTAAATTTGAAATTTCAACCAAATTTTAATTTTCAAATTTTAAATTATAAATTTCAAATTTTTGAATTTTGAATTTTGAATTTCAAATTTCAAAATTCAAAATTCAAATTTCAAATTTTGAATTTTAAATATCTAAATTTTGAATTTTGAATAAATTTTAAAATTTAAATTTTAAATTTAAACTTTTAGATTACAACTTAATCTATGCATGCAAATATATATATCATATTTTAGAACCCGCTCTGATACCATTTGAAGTGAAATTGAGTGCAGGGGTAAAATGGTAATTTTAAAACTTTTTCAAAATTATAATTTTACAATGAAAAATATTCATTAATCTAATTAATTAACATGCATTTATCCTACACTAGAATCTAAATATGATATATAGCATGCATTTAAATTTAAAATTTAAACTTCTACAATAAATAATTTACTGTTACGTGTTCAGAACACATTACCATTGTGCGGGTAGTCGATCGCCGTAATCTGATCACTGTCAAGAGGGTCTGATCATTACAATGCAGCCATATAATGTGTCTGACCTCTGCAGATCATCAACATGAAGCTTTCGATCTGATCGGCTCCTCACGAATGCTAGTTCGTGGCTGAACTCTTTTGACGGCCGATGTTGATCGAACTCCTTTGATCTTGATCTATCGATTCTTTGGACACTCCAGATCATCAGCAGAGGTTCTTAAGAGGTTGATGAATCTCTCTCTGAGATCTGGTGGGCTCACGATACTCGTAGCTCACTTTCTCACTTTTCGAACCCTAAGCAGAAACCCTAGGGTACTCTCAGAAAAGCCTGTGCCTCTTTCTATTTTTTTTTCTCTTCTTTTTCTTTTTTTTCTCATGCACGAGACTTTTTTCATGCACCTTTTTTTTTATCAGATTAGTGCACACCCTATCTTCTCTTCCTTTAAAAAGAGAGCAAAATGCATCTTTGCAGCATTTTCTCCGCGTGAAAGGATAAAGATAAGTGGTTGCTCATTTGAATTCAAATCGAATTTGAATTCAAATGCCAACCAACTCATTCTTATCCACTCTATGCGTGAGAAGAGAGGGGTGTGGGCATCTTTGTGTGTGGAGACTTTACACGACAAACTTTTTCTCGTGTGGAAGAAAGGGCGCACAAAATAAAGGGTGGACGCAGAGATTTGTTATCCATTCAAATTCAAACATCTTTTGAATTTGAATGGCCAACCAATCTCATCCTTATCCACTCAAAATGATGCACAAAGAAGGGGCGTGGGATGGCTTCTGTGTGGGAGAAAATTCATGAGAACTCATTTCTCATGAATTCAAATGGGCGCATGTGAAGTGAGGTGGCACAGGGAGATTAGTCAAGGTTGTTTGAAATCCAATTAAACCAACCTTATTTAAAATAGATTAGACATAATTAGACTAAATTAAATCCAATAAAATTAGGCTTAATTAGGCTCAATAAAATCTTAATCAAATTAAGAATTGACTAAGCCCAACCCCTGATCAAATCAGTGACCAAAACACCTTAGCGATTAGGTCAACACTTAACCTAATCGGGTCAAACCCAACTGAATCTAATTCAATTGGAATTGATCAAAAAATAATTACTCAATCAAATTGAGTTAATTAGTGATCAAATCACTAATTAAATCTCTCATGAATATTGAGTCCAAATCCGATGGGCAATCAGGCATCAGAGTCCATCGATATGAAATCCTGATCAAAAAGTCCCAAACCAGTGGGACTCTTGACCCCGGTATCCAAAATGTGTGAAACTCATGATTAGAGAATCCTGATTCTCGATCATAGAGTTTTAGACACGTAGGACTCAAAGTCCATGAGCATTAGGACTCTTCATCAGCCATCAGATCAGATAGGAACCTTTAATGTGTGTGACCCCACAGGTTCGAACCTAAACTGGTAGCACAGGAACCAATTCCTATACTAATCAAAGTGACCATCTAGTAATGGTACCTGACGTCTGGATAGGTCAAATAGTTATAATCACAACATTCAAAATCTACGTGAATATGGTTACTGTATAATTCATCCTTTTGACCCCTGTGTTTACGATGACTCAGGGTTAAACTGTCAACCCTGATTAGATCATCCGAATCGTGCTCAACTCAAACAATCCTGTGACTCCTCACTAGGACTATCCTGCCCAAGATTTTGCTAAATTGAAATACGACTATACACAGCTCCTGAACTGGAGTGATCAATCCCATCTTGACACACGCACCGACAAGTCAAGTACTTGATTACACCCAACATCCTTCCGTCACTGAATTAGAAATTCAGGTAGTCGAGTGCCTAAGTGCAGTGAGTTGCTTGCAAGTCACCGTGGCGGTCTCAGGTCGGAGGGATATTTATACCCATATTCCATTGGAGCAAATCTTGACAGCAGAAATAACTCCAGAGTCAGTCACATTCAGTGCAGATGTACCCTTATATCTCACCTGTATGCCATACCAGTGTCTCCACACTCCTTGATTAAGAGGACAACCAACCCATATGACACACAACGACCTATGCTTGATAAATATTATCATCCTTGGTAACAACGTATCATTTGGTCGCGAACAGGTTTAAGGACTAAACGACAAATCCTCCTTTGTCGAGTCTAAATAGTCCTAAGGACTTCACCACAACACAGGAGTTCATTAGAAGATGAAACAATTTGTGATAAAAAATATCAAAATAATTTTTATTTATTTATAATTTATATACTAATATAAGAAAGAGTACAACCATCAACAGGCTGACGATTGGCTTTGGGACACTATTCCCAATAGAAAGTCATTCAAGGATTGGAAAGGCATGGAGATAAGGTTGCATTATAAGAAAGAAATCAACTCTCACCATAAGCACACGTCCATCTTTCCTATTATTTTTGTTGCATAAAAATAATTTCATACATATTCTAAATAAATAATTTTAATCTTATTTTAAATAATATTCAAATAAAAAAAAATTGGATGAGAGAGAGTCCCAGATAAGGTGGGGCACCATCTATTGGCGCCCCCTCTCCTTTATGCATGTGAAAACAAAAGGGGGTGCATTTTCACACTCTCCCTCCCCTTCTTTTCATGATTTTTGGAGAGAGAGTCTCAGAGGATCAGAACTCTCTGAATCAAGATTCATTTGGTTCAAATAGGACCTCAATCGGATTAAAATCGAGTCCAAAATGAGCCAAATTCGAAAAGGCTGTCAAGCCTGATCCAATCAGGCCTGAAATCCAAATCTGATTTAGATAATAGAATCCAATTAATATTAAATTAAATTAAGTCTAATTAAATTAAATTAAATTAAAATTAATTAAAACTTAATTCATAATTTAATCTGTCTCTGAAAAATTATAATACTTGTAATTAAGTCCCTGGCTAACAATTAGCAGCTGCCAAAATTGTAACGCTTACAAATTAGCAGTTTCTAAAATTTAAACTATCAATTCGATTGATGATTAGCCATGCTTCTTTTGTGTGTGACCCCTCAGATTCTATTCTGTCTGGTAGTGAGACATACCGTGATCTCTATCACAGTATCATCGAAACTCTTTTCGATAGGCTGAAACAATTCCAACTTACCTCAACAAAGATCGTTGATCCGAAAATGATCTTAGTGAGTTCTTACAATCCACCAATGACGTCTAGCAATATGTAGTAGCAACCAACAGAATAAAAAAGTGAACCCCTAGGTATAGTTATTGTGTGATACAATCCCTCTATCGAAAGTCCCGACTTGACGAAGGTCATGGAGAACTCGTCAAACCCCATCATCAATCATATGCTAGATTGGTTCGACTCGAGTTCATTTATGAATTCTATAAAAATTATTTTTCAATTTTCACACTTACTCTGGCCAGAGAATTTTTTGAACTCAGTCTTACGAATCGCATAGGACTTCTCCTTTTCTACCAAGATCATTAGATTCTATCTAGGTGTATCCTACTCCAAACAACGAATCTAAATCTACATAGCCAACATACACAGCAAGGACCCATATGGCTAAGGACCAAGGGAATGTGCTGTCAAACTATATAGCCTCGTTACGAATAGCCTACACATCGTAGGTTAAAGGATCAGTCACCCTACTGCAGCATCGAGAAAATCACAAACGAGTGAGTAGACATCCAACTGATTTTTCGTGTTGGTCATGCTTAGTGCAAGTTGTTCTCTAACAACTACCTATACTCTCACCCTAGTATCTCTACACTATAGACTCGAGACTTATCTATCCTAAAGGGAGGTGATCTGTGCATCGATCTCGAATGGATTGATCACTGTCCTTCATGACGATCCTTCGATTGGAAGTATTTAGAAATTAACCACTAATGATGTATGTCTTAAATTCTCAACATCTTGAGAATATATAAAATTATCTTTGTTAATTTTTAGAATAAGTCATGGATACATAAATATGATTGGTAATTAAGACTGCCCAACAAGTATAAAATATATCCTAGAAAAAAATATGTGTCAGCCAAGATTGGCTTCTAGGGCACACATCCAACACAGTATGTAGTGACAACCCAGTAAAATCGAAAAGAATCTCAAGGTATAGTTAACGTGTGATTCAGTCCCTCTATCGTGAGTCCCAACTAGATGGCAGGTCATGGATAAATCGTTAAACCTCAGCATCAGTTATATGATAGATCTGATCAGCTCAAGTCCAATTGTGATTCTTATGGAAACTCTTTTCTATCAATCACATTGCTATGGCCACAGACTCTTGTGCTTAGCCTCTCAAATCTCATAGAACTACTCTTTTCTATCAAGATCGATAGATCCCATCTTGATGCATACCCTACTCTTACAATGGACCAACTATCACCAACATCCACTACAAGAGCTCATTGAGACCCATGTTTATGTGTCAGTCAAACTCCAACAGTCTCACTATGAATAATTGTACCATCTCAGATCAAAAGATAATTCATATAACTATTGCATCGAGACAATCACTAACGATCGAATAAAAATTCAAGTGATCTCTTGTATGGTCACGCTTAGTACTAGTTGTTCTCTAACAACTACTAGCACTCGTCACCCAATATCTCTACACTGTAGACTAGAGACTCATCTATCCCGAAGGAAGCGATCTGTAGGTCGGTCTATCCAGATCGATCACTATCCTCATAATGATTCTATAACCAGAAGCATTTAGGAATGAAATATATGTCTTTAATTCTCAACTCTTTGAGAATATGTATCGAAAGTTAATTTCATGGATGATTCAAGGACACATCACACTTGAATAAAAAATAAACTTATCCTTTTATTGATCAAATTAATATATTAAATATAAAAATATATTCTAGATTTATTATAATATGTCAGCCATATTGGCTTCTAGGATATATTGAAAGAAATTTACAGTAGTTCAGTACATACAATCAAAAAATTTTATGCAGTGAAAATAATAGATTAAATAATTTAATCCTAATCACATGTATAAGATCTAATCTTAGACTACCACATCAAAATCTTTGATATAAAAAATATATACTTTAGATCTAAAAATAAAAATCACATCGATCTCATCGATGCTGAAATTCTAGATCTAACTATTAGATCTACCATAGGAATCAAAATAAGTTAGAGATCATTATCAAACAAATTTTGATCTTGATTTTTTCTAATTCAACAATTAGAGAGGGTATTCCTCAGATCACTTATAGCCACACAAAGTCATCTGGCCTCTATATAAAAATCCACGTGAAGACTGGCACAGATCAGGGGCTCGGAGATGCTAGTCTGCGAACAACTTCGATAGCTGACCTCTTCCTTCTTCTACAAGCACCTTAGACACTCTAAAATGATAGGAGATCTAAAAGAGAAAGAGAGGAGGAGAAGAAAAGGCTCTAAAAAAAATATATACAAAAAAAATTGATCATGAGATGTCCAAGAGAGGGGTTCCCTTTTTATAGACTCGGAATTAGGACTTTTCAAGAAAGGATGCTATGAATCAATGCCAAAACTCATTTTTGGTGTCCCCAAAAATTCCAAAAAAATCATTAGAACATGGAGAAAAATTTGAAGTCTCATACATCAAAAGATTACTCAAAAAAAATAAGAAAAAAAATAATATAGCTCCAACAATATACCATATATGAAAAATCTCTTTCCTAGTCTGCATCTTATCTTTAATTCGGATCGCATTCGAATTAGACAAGAGATAATATTATGACTCATCAGCTATAGCTGACCACCCTTATTAGATTCTCTCTCATGACATCAAAAATCACAATCCAAATCTAATTAGGCATGGAGAAATTGGCATGGATCCAAGTGTGGAGCAAAAGATAAGGATAGAGTCTTAGTCTGACTTGGACTCTTCATTTCTAATTCAATTCTAATCCAAATTAAATTTGGATTCAAACTACTGATAGAAATAAATCTAATCCAATTATAAATCTAAATATTTCATCAAATTCTTAACCCAATTAGGAATTAGCCGAGTCCAAACCCTGATCGAATTAGGATCAAATTTTTCTTGTAATCGGGTTTGATCATATCAATCCCAATCTGAGTTGAACTGAATCTAATTCAATTAGACTTGTTCCAAAGCTCTTTACTCAATCAAATTTAGTCAATTAATAATCTAGTTACTAATTAATTCTCCATAAATGGTAGAGTCTCAATCTCAGTGGGACTCTCCTGTAGAGTCCTAGTCCAAGTGGGACTCTTCACCAAAGTCACAATCCAATTGGACTTTTCAGCATCAGATCTGACCAAATCTTCTAATACGTGTGACCTCATAAGTTTGAACCTAAGTCGGTAGCATAGGAATAATTTTTTATATCAATCGATGTAACCATCTAGTAATGATGACCCGACAATCGAATGGATCGAAGTATTACAAAGCAACCTTCTAGAACCTACTGACGTATGGTTACCGTATAATTCATCCTTTTGATCCAAATACTCAAAGTGACCTAGGATTTAACTATCAACCATAATTAAGTTGATCATATTGTATTTCAACCTTTCAAATCCATCTCATGAATTATCCTAGCCAAGATTTTGCTAAATTGAAATACATTGATGTATATCTCCTATCAATTCAGAGGGGTCAATTCCATCTTGACTCACACACCAACTTGATAAGTACTTGACTGCACCTAGTATCCTTCTGTTACTAAGTTAAAAACTTAGATAGTCTGATACTAAAGTATAGTGAGTTGCTTACAAGTCACCGTGGTGGTCTCAGATCGGAGGGACACATACCCATACCCTTCACAAGCTACTCTTGACAGCAGAGTGCTTGGCATATGGTCATGTTCGATGCGAATGTACTCCTACATTCTATCTGTATGCTATAACAGTATCTCCACACTCCTTGGTTAAGAGAACAACCAACTCATATGGCACACAACCTACACTTGATATCGCTATCGTTCTAATAATAGTGTATCATTTGGTCGCGAACAATTTTAAGGACTTAACGATAAATCCTTCTTTATCGATTAATATATATAGTCCTAAGGACTTCATTACAATACAGGAGTTCAAAGATAGTCAATTTATAATAAAAATATTAAATAACTTTTATTAATAAAAATTCATATATAGTTTACAAGATGGCACAATCATCTAACGATTGGCTTTGGGACATATTTTCCAACATCTTCCACTTGGACTAAAGCCAATCAGTACAGCATTGTATATCCATCTTCGATTTGTGATCATCAAACTCTTTGATTTTGAGAGCTTTAGTAAATGGGTCGGTCAGGTTCTTCCTTCCATCGATCTCCCTGATAAGGTGATAATGGTGCAGAATATGTTTGGTATGTTGATGGGATCTCAACTCCTTAGCTTAAGCAATGGCTCCAGTATTATCACAATATAACAAGATAGGACAATCAACGGAAGGTGTCACTCTGAGCTCGTTAATGAACTTCTACAACTATACAACTTTCTTCGCAGCATCAGATGCCGCGATATACTCTGCTTCGCAAACAGTCTGCCACAGTATTCTGCTTGAAACTTTTTCAGTAGATTGCTCCATCATTTAGGATAAAAATATAATCTGACACACTCTTATTATCATCATGGTCTGACTAAAAGCTGGAGTCGGTGAACCCCATAAGTTTCAAGTCGGTTTCACCATACACAAGCCACTGGTCCTTAGTATTTCTTAAATACTTAAGAATGGTCTTTACGACCTTACAGTGGTTTTCTCCTAGATCAGACTGGTATCTACTCACTACCTCTAATGAGTATGTCATGTCTGATCTCGTACATGTTATGATGTACATAATAGAATCCACCATCGAAGCATATGAAACTCTACTCATACGCTCTTTCTCTTGAAGAGTTGTCGGACAATCTCCTTTTGAAAAAAAAATTTCTTGACTATCGGAAGATAGCCTTTCTTGAAATTCTTCATGCTGAACCGTGTCCGCATAGTATCTATGTACGTGGATTGGGAGAGCCCGAGCAGCCTCTTAGATCTATCCCTATAGATCTTCATCCCTAGAATATAGGCTGCTTCTCCCAGATCTTTCATGGAGAATTGTGATGACAGCCACACTTTTATTTTCTGTAATGCAGAGACATCATTCATGATTAAGAAAATATCATCCACATACAATATAAGAAATATAATTATTGAACCATTTGTCCACTTATATATACAGAGTTTCTCTCCATTCCTAACGAAGCCATACGTTCTGATCACCTTATCAAAATGTATGTTCCAACTTTGAGATGCTTGCTTCAATCCATAAATAGATCTCTGAAGCTTACACACCTTGGACTCATCTGTGGATATGAACCCTTCAGGTTGTATCATATACACCTCTTCGTTTAATTCTCTATTTAGAAAAGCTATCTTCACATCCATTTGCCAGACTTCATAGTCTAAATATGCTGCTATCGCAAACATGATCTGAATAGATTTGAGCATTGCCACAGGAGAAAATATCTCATCATAGTCAATACCATAACACTGACGATAATCCTTGGTAACCAAATAGACTTTATAGATCTCCATCTTTCTGTCTGCGCCCTTCTTCCTCTTAAAGACCCACTTACACCCTATGGGCTTTACTCCATCAGGTGGGTCAACTAATGTCCATACATCATTGACCTTCATGGACTCCATTTCGGATCTCATGGCTTCAAGCTATTTATCAGAGTCAGATCTCTGTATTGCATCCATGTAGGTGATCGGATCCTCATCGTTCTCATCAAGTTTGATAGGATCCCCATCCTAGATAAAAAAATCTAAGTATCTATCCGACTGATGCCGTACTCTACCGGATTGCCTTAAGGATATTTGTTCATTGGGCTCCAGGTTTGATCTCGTCAAATTCGATTCAGATTCAATCATTGGTGTCGGTTCCTCTACCTATCAAACTTCATCAAGCTCGATTTTAGAGGCACTTATTCCTTCATTAAGAATTTTTTTTTTCCAAAAAATATGCCTTACTGCTGACAAACACCTTTTGTTCAGCAGGCAGGTAAAAGTAATATCCCCTCATTTTCTTAAGGTATCCTACGAAATTACACTTATCGGACTTAGGACTGAGCTTGTCAATTTGTAATCATTTAACATAAGCTGGACACCCCCAAACCCTAAAGTAAGAGAGGTTCAACCTACATCCTAATCATATGGTGTCTTACTGACTGACTTGCTCGAAATATTATTGAGCACAAGACACGCTATTTCAAGTGCATATCTCCAAAAAGAGATCGATAGAGTTACAAACCCCAACCATGTCCAACAAGGTTCGATTCTTCCTTTCTGAGATGCCATTATGCTGTGTGTCCCTGGAGGGATCCATTAGGAGAGAATCCCATTCTCTCCTAGATATGTTAGAAATTCATTGAAAAAATATTCACCTCCTTGGTTAGATCAAAAAATTTTAATATTTTTTTTAGTTTATTATTCTATTTCATTACGAAACTGTTTGAATATTTTAAATGATTCAGACTTGTGTTTCATCAAGTAGACGTACCTATATCTAGATAGATTGTCTGTGAACGTAATGAAGTAGCTATACCCTTTTCTAACACATGTGCTCATGGGTCCATATACATCGGTATGTATCAAACCCAGCACATCACTAGCTCGTTCACTTTTTTCAGTAAAAGATGACTTGGTCATCTTTTCAAGCAAACAAGACTCACAGGTAGGTAACGATTCATAATCATGTTTATCAAGAATTTCTTCTTGAGCCAACCTATTCATCCTATTCTTGTTGATATGACCTAGCCTATAATGCCAAAGGTAGGCATCTGTAACATCATCTATTCTAGGGCATTTATTTGAAATGTACATTATATTAGGCCTAGATACAATATAGATACCATTGTTCAACTATCCACGTAAAATTGTAACACCATTCAAAATGATATCACAAAAGTTTTTCTTTATTGATATTTCATAATTTGAATTGGCCAAAAGGCCTACAGAAATAATATTTAAAAAAAAACTAGGACAGTAATGACACTCATTAAGAACAATATACTGAGACTCGAATACAAGCTTGATGATTCTTAAAGCTAGAACTAGAACTGATCTTCCATCTCTAATATTTAGGAATCTCTTACCTTCTCCACATCTCCTAATAACCTGAAGACCCTGCAATGAATTGCAAATATGAATAGGACTTCTAGTATCCAATATCCAGGTCATTGTATCTATAAGAGAGAAGTTACAAGGTGTTATCACATAAGTATCTTGTCCAGCAACTAATTATTTCTTCTTCTTTGGCCTATTCAGATTAAGGGAAGCGATATACTGAGGGCAATTCCTCTTCCAGTGACCCTATTTCTTGCAAAAGAAGCACTCTGCCTGACTTTAATCAGTCTTGAACTTGAGTTTTTGGGACTAACTCCCAGCATCAGGCACCTTCTTATTCTTCTTCTTTTTTTTTTTTTTAAAGGGATGATGACTATTCAAAGAAGATCCTCTCACTAGATTCACTGTCTCCTTGTGAAGTTGGTGATCTTTTTCAAAAATTTGTAGCAATCCCAATAGATCATGGTAGTTGACTACAGGATTCGTCATTCTGAAATGACTGAGGAACGATAGGTAGGACTTGGGAAGAGAGTTCAAGATCATATCTTTCCCCAGCTGTTCATACAAAGAAAAGTCAAGTTTGCTCAATCTTTCATTCTGCTCGATCATATACAATACATGATCAGTAACAAATGCACCCTCCCTCATCTGGAACATTAAAAATGATGCAACTAGTCTTATGTCGCTCAACATCATCAAGAGTACCAAAGAAATCTCTCAACACTTGAAGCATTTTTTCTAACTGAGCTTCTTCAAACTTCTAACTGAACTCATCGTTCATGAAGGCCCGCATGATGCAACGAACTGTGGTGCGGTCGTTGAGCCACTTCAAATAAGTATCTCAGACTGCTCCTCGGGCGTTAGGAGCAGGCTCCTCAGATACCGGATCCATTATCACAAAAAAGATCCACTCATGCTCTAGGATAATCTTTAATTTTTGATACCAATTATTAAAATTCGGTCCGATAAGCTTCTCACTATCCAATAATGACCAGAGTGACAAGTTTGAGGCCATATCTGCATACACAAAGAAAGAACAAAGCCTAATTAGTATATGAATTTATTAATCCTAAAGACTTGGACTTTAGTCTGAATGTCCTTCTACTATTTTATACAAATTGATAGCCTCTACCTCTAATTTGAGGAATTATCTTAATTTTTTAATGGGTACTAGAATCCACACAGACTCATATAGGCCCGAGGATGGCTCGGTCAACCCATATGCACCTATGGGTAGGTTCTCAACCAATTATTTCTCTAAACAATAGAGTATTTAATTTAGCCCCAGATTTCATTTCAGTAGGCGATGGGCCTCCACTGAAAGTTTTGATTAGGTCAAGCCATTAACATGAACCTACTTAATGATTCTATCTAATGAGTGATCAGGTCTGAGGATGGCTCGATCAACCCAACCATCATTAGATAGTTCATTAGAGTCATCATATGATGAATGATAATTCCATCATTCAGAGAGAACATCAGACGGATGGTGCCTGCAATGTCAATCAGAAATAGTGGACCCATTATCACTCACCTTAATGGGAGGCTATGATCTAATTATCATCATAACCAGCTCATTTTAAGGATCTAATAATTTAAAAGATTTAATCGATTTAGAGAAGAGAGAAGAGAAAAAAGATCAATCAGTAGACCATAATCCTCCCACTGACTTCACCAAGTTACTGAATCAGGTTAGGTCATACTGATTGAACTGGTACCTAAATCAGTCATACTAATCAACCTTAATGGCATGGGCTAACTTGAATCACTTAGCAATCTAATCAAAATTGTTCACCAAATTAGTCAGGTAAGTGAGATCGGTGGGAGGGTCTGCTAAGCTTGCCTTAGACACCATCGAAATGACTAAGTAAGCCGCTCCCAATTAAAAATTATCAGTCGAAATGTCAAACTTATCTTAGACATTAATTGGTTAACTAGTTTTAATTTGACCAACCTGATGATTCAGATTCAACCACTGAGCCACAATTAAGATCTATTTGGTCTAATCAAAAATATGAACTTGACCATCTACAACTATTGTACTAGAAAAACTTTAATTAATCTAATTCCATATTTGGTTAGACTTAATTAATTTCTCTACATGATCAATCAATTGTTTGATTCTAATCTTAAGTCTAACCTAATTAAAGAGAAGGATCTGATTTGAGCTAACTCATGCCTCATATTTTATGCAATGTCATTAGATTTAAATCACAATTCTAGATCCAATCAGTTTGATACTTAATGCTCAATTAAGTTTTGCATCAATATGGTTAAGATTTCAAAAATAATTTTTCATATAAATTTTTTACATCAAGTCATAAAATCTTTTAGATCAAATCTAATTTTTTTATAATTTTATATCAAAATAATTTTGACTAAACAAGATTAGATGTAACTAACTATCTTTGTAACTTGCATCACATACAATGACACCTAAGGTTTCAAGATCTAGGATTTTGCAAAAAAATAAATTTTTTCTTTTCACTTTCTTCTTCATAGGACCTCACAGTGGCACCCTTATATGTCATGAAGAGCACCCCATTAAATGAGAGAAGAGGATCATAAAACCTTACTTGCTTCTATGACCGGACAGCCTAGTGATTACCCAATCTGAGTACTTTGCTACTCAAAACATCTAATCTAAAAAAATAATAATTAGATCTAAAAATAAACTAATTTAGATCTAATCTAAATCATAAATAATTAGATCTAATAACAAAAAATTATATCTAAAGTCATATTAATTCATATCAAAATAACCTGACTTTGATACCAGTTGAAGGAAATTTGTGGTAGTACAGTACATACAATTAAAAAATTTTATGCAATAAAAATAATAAATTAAATAATTTAATCCTAATCACATGTATAAGATTTAATCTTAGACTACCACATCAAAATTATAGATATAAAAAATATATACTTTAGATCTAAAAATAAAAATCACATTGATCTCATCGATGTTGAAATTCTAGATCTAACTATTAGATCTACCATAAGAATCAAAATAAGTTAGAGATCATTATCAAAAAAATTTTGATCTTGATTTTCTCTAGTCCAACAGTTAGAGAGGGTGTTTCTTAGGTCACTCATAGCCACACAAAGTTATCTGGTCTTTATAAAAAAATTCATGTGAAGACTAGCGTAGATCAGGGGCTCGGAGATGCTAGTCTGCGAACAACTTCGACAGCTGACCTCTTCCTTCTTCTACAAGTATCTTGGATACTCTAAAGTAATAGAAAATCTGAAGGAGGAAGAGAGGAGGAGGAGAAGAGGCTCTAAAAATAAAAAATCTACAAGAGAATTGGTCATGGGACATCCAAGAGAGGGGTCCCCTTTTTATAGACTAGGAATTAGGACTTTCCAAGAAAGGATGCCATGAATCAATGCCAAAATCTCTTTTTGGCATTCCCAAAAATTCCAATAAAAATATTTAGACATGGAGAAAAAATTTAGAGTCTCACATGCTAATTTATTCTTTAATAAAAATAAGAAAAAAAATAATATGACTCTAATAATATACTATATATGAAAAATTTCTTTCCTAGTCTGTATCTTATCTCTAATTCAGATTGCATTCGAATTAGGCAAGAGATAATATTATGACTCATCAGCTATAGCCGACCACCCTTATTAGATCCTCTCTCATGACATCAAAAATCATAATCCAAATCTAATTAGGCATGGAGAAATTGGTATGGATCCAGATGTGGTGCAAAAGTTAAGAATAGAGTCCTAGTCTAACTTAAACTCTTCATTTCTAATTCAATTCTAATCCAAATCAAATTTGGATTGAAACTACTAATATAAATGAACCTAATCTAATTAAAAATCTAAATATCTCATCAAATTTTTAACCTAATTAAGAATTAGTCGAGTCCAAACTCTAATCGAATGAGGATCAAATTTTTCTTGTAATCGAGTTTGATCATATCAATCCCAATCTGAGTCGAACTGAATCTAATTCAATTAGACTTATTCCAAAATATTTTACTTAATCAAATTGAGTCAATTAGTAATCTAGTTACTAATTAATTTTTCATAAATAGTAGAGTTTCAGTCCCAGTGGGACTCTCCCACGGAGTCCTAGTCCAAGTAGGACTCTTCACTAGAGTCACAATCCAATTAGACTCTTCAACCATCAGATCTGATCAAATCTTCTAATGCGTGTAACCCCATAGGTTCGAACCTAAATTGGTAGCATAGAAATAACTTTCTATACCAATTGATGTAACCATCTAGCAATGATAATCCGATGATCGGATGGATCGAAGTGTTGCAAAGCAACCTTCCAGAATTTACTGGCGTATGGTTACCGTATAATTCATCTCTTTGACCCAAATACTCAAGGTGACTTAGGGTTTAACTGTCAACCTTAATTAAGTCGATCATATTATATTTTAACCTTTCAAATCCATCTCATAGATTATCCTGACCAAGATTTTGTTAAATTAAAATACACTAATGCATATCTTCTACCAATTCAAAAGGGTCAATTCCATCTTGACTCACACACCAACTTGATAAGTACTTAACTGTACTTAGTATCCTTCCATCACTAAGTTAGAACTCAGATAGTCTGATATTAAAGTACAGTGAGTTGCTTACAAGTCACCGTGGTGGTCTCAGATCGGAGGGACACTTATATCCATACTCTTCACAAGCTACTCTTGACAGCAGAGTGCTCGACACATGATCACATTCAATATGAATGTACTCCTACATTCCATCTATATGCCATAACAGTATCTTTAAACTCCTTAGTTTAAAAGACAATCAACTCATATGGCACACAACGACCTACACTTAATATCGCTATCATCCTAGTAATAGCATATCATTTGATCACGAACAATTTTAAAGACTTAATGATAAATTCTCCTTTATCGATTAATATATATAGTCCTAAGAACTTTATTACAACACAGGAGTTCAAAGATGGTCAATTTATAATGAAAATGCCAAATTACTTTTATTAATAAAAATTCATATATAGTTTACAAGATGAGCACAATTGTCTAATGACTAGTTTTGAGATACATTTTTCAACATATACATTTAATAAAACCTACCTCCATAGGGCGTGCAAGCTTCACTATAAGAGAATAAAACATAATCAATATAAGAAGAACTCATCACTCAATCTTTGTACAAGAGTCTCTCAATAAGAAATCCCAAAATCCTCATAAAAAACTTTTTAAATTTTTTTTAGAAGTCTTTCACCAGCTATCCAATGCAACAAACAGCTTGTCAATTGAAGCTATATAGACTCCATAATCTCAAAAATACTACTACACTAGGATATTGAATCTCAATTAATCCTAGAACCATTTATGGCTGTTTGATCATGATCGGCTCGCACCAAAGCCATACGATCATACACACTAGCCTCAGATCAAGCCTGATCATGTCTGGAGTTATCCTCAATAGTCCGATCGTGAACGGCTCACTCCAGAGCTGTCAAATCGCATAAAATAGCTTGTGGACCATGCGTGGACTGTGTGATCAGTCCACGTGGCATCCATGGACCACCCAACACCCTACGGTCCAAACATGCTTTACTATGCAAAGAGTAACCAATAAAAATTGATTTTATAGCTTTACTTCCTAACTTAGCTCTCTTATTATCAATATCTAATACATAAGCAATACATCCACATACTTTAAAATAATTAATATTTGGCTTCCTATTTTTCATAACTCATATAGAGTTTTATCTTGATTTTTATGTAGAATTCTATTACTTATATGACATGCAGTATACAAAGCTTCACCCCAAAACCTCAAAGAAAAGTTAGAATATATTAACATAGCACTAACCATTTCAAGCAAACTTCTATTTTTTTTCTCAACCACCTCATTTTGAGGAGGAGAGTAAGAGGTTGTTTCTTCTTTAAGAATTCCATGACATTCACAAAAAATTTTGAATTTAGTTGAATTATACTCTCCACCATGATTAGACCTTATTCTTTTAATCTTCTTGCCAAGTTGATTTTCTACTTCTTTTTTAAGGACTTTAAATTTCTCAAATACTTCATCCTTTGTTTTTATTATTTTATATATATATATATATATATATATATATATATATATATATAAAAGTAAATTTAGAATAGTCATCAATAAATGTTATAAAATACCACTTTCCTCCTCTAGTTAATTGATCTTTATTATCACATATATCTATATGAATTAATTCTAGCAATAAAGTTATTCTTTCTATTGATTTGAATGGAGCCTTAGTAATTTTTGCTTGTGCACAACATTTACAATTACTAGTAGTTAATTTTGAAATTAGCTTTAGAAACTAATTTATGAGAAATCATTCTATCTATAGTCTTACTACCAATATGTCCTAATCTACAATGGCAAACATAATATAGATCATCAACAATATGAGCAGAAATAATAGCATCTTTATTTAAACTAAACAAATACATAATATCCTTGGCATATCCTTTCCCAACAAATGATCTCTTTTAGAGATGATCACTTTTTGGGAATTAAATACAACTTTAAAACCATGATCATCTAGTTTCTTAACAGAAATAAGACTCTTTCTATGATGAACATCTTGAAGAGCGAGGACTTTCCCAAATGTAAGAGGAAGTTGAATTGTCCCTTTGCTAGTGATAGCACTAGTAAAGGAGTTACCCATGAACATAGTCTTCTCAATATCAAGAGTCTCACAGGTCTTGAACATACATTTATAAGGAGTCATATGGCAAGTTGCTCTTGTTAGAAAATACTATGGTTTCATACGTGTAGTTCAAAACTTTTTTTAGATATCTACACAGTGAAAGTAAATAAATTAAAATAATTTTAATTTATTCACGTATCAGATCAAATTTAAAAATCATAGTAAAAATCTTGATACAAATATGTACCCATGATCTGATATCTAAAACAAAAAAATAAACTATTAGAAAAATAAAATGGAGATCAAATCTCCATACCTTGGATCCTGCGGATGTCCCAGATTCTGATCGTAGCCGTACATGTGCTCGATCTCTTCTGATATCCACACAGAGCCACCTGATCGGAGCATCGAGATCACTGGTATGCTAGCACCTTACAGATCTCGCTCCTCATCTATAGATCTTGATCTCTTCTTTCAGATCTTGAAGAAGCAGATCACTGCGCGAACTCTTTCGTGCAGATTCGATGGGATCTGAACTAGATTATCATGAAGAGAAGAAGAACCTTTCTTCTTCTCTTCTTCTCTCTTTTTTTCTCTCTTAGATCTGATCTCTATCAGATCTAGGCATTGGATGAAGGGTAGAAGGGAGGAGGAGGCGTTGGGAAGGAAGGGAAGATGTAAGAAAGAAGCCCTCTCACCTTCACGTCATAGACCTCATGCCCTCTCTTATTTTTTGTCGCACCATATTTTTTTCTCACACACACCAACCTCATCACACCCTAAAAGATCAAATCTTATTTGATCTAAGGCATTGAAAGCAAAACAAAAATTGGAAAAGGTGGAGATAATGTTGCATTTTAAGAAAGAAATCAAAAACTCACAATTAGCGCATGTTTAGCTTTCCCCAATTTTTTTTGTCACACCAAAAAAACTTTCATGCCTTAATTTGAGAGATTTATATCTTATTTTGAATTAAATTCAAATAAAAATAATTGGATAAAAAAGACTTCCAAATAAGGTAGGGTGCCAATAGCTCCTTTCACGCGCGTGAAGAAAGAAGGATGAGAAAAATAATACCCCACTTCTCTTTTTGGCATGATTTTTAGAGAAAGAGTCTCAGTTAACTTGGGCTGTTTGAGTCATGATTCATCTGACTTAAATAGAGCCTCAATCAGGTTCAAATCAAGTATGAAATGAGTCGAATTCAAAAAGGTTGTCAAGCCTGATCCAATCAGGTCTGAAATCCAAATCTGATTTGGATAATTAAACCTAATTAAAATTAAATTAAATTAAATCTAATTAAATTAAATTTAATTTAAATTAATTAAAACTTAATTTATAATTTAATCAACCTTCAAAAAAATTATAATATTTATAATTAAGTCTCTGCGCTAACAATTAGCAGCTGCCAAAACTATAACGCTTATAAATTAGCAATTTCTAAAATTCAAACTATCAATCTAATTGATAATTCAAATATAATCCAAGCTATTGATCAGATCATGCTCTTTTTGTATGTGACCCCTTAGATTCTATTCTGTCTGGTAGTGAGACATACCGTGATCTCCATCACAGTATCATCGAAACTCTTTTCGATCGACTGAAATGATTCTAACTCACCTCAACAAAGATCGTTGATCTGAAAATGATCTTAGTGAGTTCTCACGATCTACCAGTGACGTCTAGCAATATGTAGTGGCAACCTAGCAAAATAAAAAGATGAACCTCTAGGTGCAGTTATCGTGTGATATAATCCCTCTATCAAGAGTCCCGACTGGACAGAGGTCATGGAGAACTCATCAAACCCTATCATCAGTCATATGCTAGATTGGCTTGACTCGAGTTCATTTGTGAATCTTGTGAAAACTCTTTTTTAGTATTCACACTTACTCTGATCAGAGATTTTTTAAACTCAGTCTTACGAATTGTATAGGACTTTTCTTTTTCTACCAAAGTCGATAGATTCCATCTAGGTATATCCTACTCCAAACAGCGAACTTGAACTTACATAGCCAACGTACACAACAAGAACCTATATGGCTAGGGACCAAAAAAATATACAGTCAAACTATATAGCCTCACTATGAATAGCCAACACACTGCAGGTCAAAGAATCAGTCACACCACTGCAGCATCGAGAAAGACCACTAACGAGTGAGTAGACATCCAAATGATTTCTGGTGTTGGTCATGCTCAGTGTAAGTTGTTCTCTAACAACCACCTGCACTCCCACCCCAGTGTCTCTACATCACAGACTCAAGACTCATCCATCCTAAAGGAAGGTGATCCATGCACCGATCTCGAATAGATTGATCACTATCCTCTGTGATGATCTTTCGATCAGATGTATTTAAAAATTAACCACTAATGATATATGTCTCAAATTCTCAATACCTTGAGAATATACAAAATCATCTTTGTTAATTTTTAAGACAAATCATGGACACATAAATATGATTGGTTATTAAGACTGCCCAACAAGTAAAAAACATATCTTAGAGAAAAGTATATGTCAGTCAAGATTGGATTCTAGGGCACACATCCAATAAACTTCCACTTGCACTAAAGTCAATCTACCATATACCTGAGCCCTATCTTCTAAAGATAGGCTTCAGTGTTTAGCTGGCTAAGTGACTTGGGCCTACCACTATAATGTGGAGTCTACTCTCTTCATCTCCATGTATTTCTACTTGAGATAATCGCGCATATCTGTTCTATGTGCATGAATTTTTGGTGAGATCTTGACTCTTTAGCGAGGACTATGGACCATTATCTTTGCAGTATAATGTCATAGCATCTAATGTATGACATATAGTTCCGCAACTATCATAAGAACCAGAACACATCCTGCACATCTATAGCATATTCAGCTTCTATTGATCGATTGTTTAGAACCCTTCCATCATATTGAACCAACATAACCTAAGAATATATGCTGATGTAGATATTCTATCATCAGCATCAGTGTATCCTCCCACTCTTAGCTCAAACCCTTATTTAAAGATGAAAATAATTTCTTAGTGCTTCTCAAGTACTAAGGGATATTTTCACAACAATCCAATGCTCCTAGCTTGGATTCAACTAATATCTGCTCATGACTTTCACAGCAAGATATAGCAAGTCGAGTATATAGCATGGCATACACCTATGCCCAATAGGATAATGGATCCCTCTTGAAGATTTCAATGTTGATCCCTTTCAGCACCTCTTCTATGTACTTATCTGTGAAAATTATGTTGGGAAATGTGTCCCAAAAAGCCAATCGTCAAGCTGTTGACGGTTGAGCAACCAAGTATTGTAATTGATTTGTTAATAAATAAAATATATTTGGCATCTTCATCATAAGCTTTCATCTTCTAATGAACTCCGTTGTTATGATGAAGTCCTTAGGACTATTTAGATTCGATAAAGAGAGGATTTATCGATTAGTCTTTAAAACTGTTCACGACCAAATGATAGGCTGTTAATAAGGACGACAGCTTCTATCGAGCATAGGTCGCTGTAGGCCATATGGATTGGTTGTCCTCTTAACCAAGGAGTGTGGAGACACTGGTATGGCATACAGGTGAGATGTAAGGGTACATCATCATTGAACGTGACCAACTCCAGAGCATTCTGCTGTCGAGAATGTCTCTGATGGGATATAGGTATAAGTGTCCCTTAGACTTGAGATCACCTCAGTGACTTGCAAGCAACTCACTGTGCTTTGGTACTGGACTAACTGAATTTCTAATTCAGGGACGGAAGGCTTCTGGGCACAGTCAAGTACTTGCAAAGTCAGAGTGTGATCGAGATGGGATTGACCACTCCAAGAGTTGGAGAAGAATGAGTCGCTGTATTTCAATTTAGCAAAACCTTGGCCAGGGTAATCCATCAGATGGATTTGATATTTTGAAATACAATGTGGACAACCTGATCAAAGTTGACAGTTGAACTCTGGGGTGTCCTATGATCATTTTGGTCAAGGGGATGAATTATATGAAAACTATATCCGTATGGGTTCTAAGGATGTTGTTCTACACATTCGACCTATCCGATCGTCGGGTATCATTGCTAGATGGTCACTTCGATTGGTATAGGAATTTGTTCCTATGCTACCGGATTAGGTTCGGACCTATGAGGTCACACACATTAGAGTTCATAATCCGATCGGATGGTTGATCAACGATTAAGAATCGTTCTAGGGTTAAATGATCAATACGATTGACATTTAACCCAGTACAAGTGTTACAGGAGGATCGATTAGCAATTTGATTGCTAATTGGCTTAATTTGATTAAGCCAATGGGCTGAGATTAAGTTTAATTAAATATGATTTAATTAGATTTGGTTTGGGCTTAATTGGATCAAGTCCAATTGGTTTATTGGATAAGCCAAGTGCAAGGAAAAACTAGTCCTAGTTCAACTAGGACTTGGGTCAATCTAATTTCTAATTTGATTAGAAAATTAAATCAGATTTAAATATAATTTAATCTGATTAAATTAGGTTCTTAATTGGGTTAAGACCTATTTTAATTGGGTTGATCTAATTTTGATTTGATTTGATTTGGGAAACCAAATTAAAACAAGTCATAAGACAGAATCCTAGTAGGACTAGGATTCCACCTTGCGCCACATAAGCCTTCTCCACGCCCTCTCTCTTATTCAACGCCAATCTCCACTTATTTTGTGTGACAAAAGCCCTCTCCCAGATCTCTCTCACGTTCACAAAAGGTCTCTTCTCTTCTTTCTTACATGGAAGGTGGTTTGGATCAAATCTAAAAGAAATAAGTTTGGATTTCGAATTCTATGAGATAGAGTTTTAGAAATCCAAAACTCTTTCAATTTTGCACCGAATTTATCCAAATTTGTTTTGGAATTTTCGTAGATTTTAGGGTTTATATTGTGCACCCTTTTCTGTTGATCCATCCATGAAAATATGAAGGAGGTGCTCAAGAGTTGGGCGTCCCTTTACTTGCCATGTTTGGATAAGCCTTGACTAGGTGTTTGACCTAGACAAGGACTCTATCATATCTCTCTATATAAGATGAGTTTTTTCATGAAATTTTAAAGAGAGATAGTTTTTTTAGAGGTCTTTCTTCCATCTAAAAATCAGAGAGAAATACCTTTGGGTCATGGAGATATAAAAGATGCAAGTTTGGGCATTTAGAGAGAAAAATGTGAAGAAGAAGAGGGTCTTCTTCTAGGGTTTTTATTTTCATATCTTTCCTCCTTCCATCTTGAGTTTCCTGAGAGCGTCTCAGATCTGAAACTCCTCCTTCTACTTTCCATCTTTAGAAGAGTCCAAATCAAGAAGAAGGAGGTACCTGATCAACCATCAAAGAAGGATCAGCGCAGTACTAGCATACTGTGCTGATTTCCTGAAGCAGGACTTCTGATCGAGATTCGTGGGCTCGTGTGGACGACTCCTAGAGGCCGGATGCGTGTGCGGCTTGCAACATCATCCTTAAGCCCGGATCAGTGAGGTTAGAGCGTCTAACTTGCAAGGTAATAGATCTGATCTATTATTTAATACATACATTAGATGTAGCTAGTATAGAAACATGTTGATATGATCAACATGTAGTTCATACTATATTTATATATATTTTAATTTTTGATTTAATGCTATGTAATAATCATGTAATAGGATCTTAGATCTAGAGATTTTTTGATCTTAGAAAATAAATTTTGATTTATTTTAGTCTTCCGCTGTGTGATCTTGAAAAAGTTTCAAGATCTAACCCTGAAACCCTAGATCTGGTTCCTTCAATTGGTATCAGAGCCAGGTTCTTTATTATATGATTATTTATATATGCTTAGATTATTTTTTAGATTAGATCTAATTTATAATCTGATTATTAAATCTGAAATTAAAATTTTAGATCAATCATAAACTGCAAGGTTGTCCTGCTGTAAGGTTTACCCCTTACAGTGCAAAGGTTGTCCTAGTTTGTGTAGATCTATCTTTAATCATAAATTTGTTAGATATGATCTAGATTAAATTTATGATTTATTAGATTTAAAAGATATTTAAATCTAAAATAAAATCTCTTTGTTAATAATTTTTATGCAAAGAAATTATTTAAAGTTGAAATTATTTCAATTACATGAACCTGTTTAGATTAGATCTAAAGTAGTTTCATATTTATTCCACTTGCATCTTGATTATGAATCAAACATGCAATATGATTGGTAGAATCATATTGTAAAATTGTTTTACAAATATGAAAATGATTTTTGAAAAGCCGAACCCAACCCTCAGCCCAAAACTTAATTAAGAATTAAGAAGTTGTTTGATTAGGTTCTAGGATTGTGAATTGAAGAACCTAAGACACAAATCATAACACATTGGGTTAATGGGTTAGTGGAAATTAGGTCCATTAATTGGGTTAGACCTATGGTTAGATTAAAGATGGACTTAATTAGAGAATTGACTAAATCTAATCAATTGTTGTCTTAGATTAGGTCAAGGATTCTCTAGATCAATTACAATAGTTGTAGTTGGTCAAGTCCATATCTTTAACGAGAACCAAATGGACTTGATTCTTGGCTAAGCGGTCTAGCACGAACTGTTAGGTTGATCTAATCGAAACTAATTAAACCAGTTGGTGTCTAAGGTAAATCAGACCGGTGGTTTTTAATTGGGAGCCCGCTTACCTGGCCATTTCTGATGGTGTCTAAGGCAAGCTTTGGCAGACCCTCCCACTGATCGAACTTACCTGGCCTCTTGGTGAAATTATATTTTGATCGGATCACTTGACTATTCGAGCTGACCCATGTCAGCTAGGTAAATCAGTGTGACTGATTTAGGTGCTCCTAGACCAGCCCTGGTCTCCCTTAAGCTGACTTGGTGAAGCCAGTGGGAGGATCATGATAAGCTGGTTCATCTGACCTCATCCTCTATATTATTTAAATCCTCTAAAATTATTAGGTCCTTAAAATGATAAAGTTATAGAGATAACTGAGTCATAGCCTCCCATTAAGGTGTTTGATAATGAGTCCATGAACTCAATAATCATTGCAGACCCAAAGGCCTAGTGCTTGTTGACTAATGGAATTATCACTCATCATATGACGACTTGGAAGTATCTCTCTAATGGTGGTTAGGTGAGCCAACCAAAGTTGTGCTTAATCATTCGTTGGTTAGATACACCAAGTATGATCATGTTAATGGTTGGACCTAACCGGATCCTTACAGTGGAGGCCAAAGCCTACTGATTAGGTTTCTGGGGCAAAATTAAAATTACTAGAAATTGTTTAGAGAAATAATTGGTTATGAACCTACCCTTAGATGTACATGGGTTGGCCAACCAAAGTTGGGCTTGTGTGCAGTCTAAGTGGATTCTAGTACCCGCTAAGGAATTAGGGTAATTCTTCGAATTGGAGGTAGAGGCTACCAATTCGAATAAAATAGTGGGAGAAACCTTTTGATTAAAGTCCAAATCTTTAGGTTTAATGAATCAATTACTAATTAGGTTATGGTTCTCCTTTGTGCAAATATGGCCACTTCCCTATCACTCCGATCATTGTTGGACAATGATAAGTTGGTGGGATCTAACTTCGATAGCTGGTATCGAAAGTTGAAGATAGTCCTGGAGCATGAATGGATCCTATATGTGATATTAGATCCTGCACCTGAGGAGCCAGCTGTCAATGCATGTGGAACAGTCAGAGACACTTACCAGAAGTGGCTCAGTGACCGGACCACGATGTGCTGTATCATGCTAGCTGCTATCATGAGCGACGAGTTCAGTCGCAGATTCGAGACGGCTCAGCCAAAGGACATGCTTCAAGTGTTGGAGGATACCTTTGGCACACCCGATGACGTAGAGAGGCACAAGACTAGTTGTGCCATCTTCAACGCCAAAATACGAGATGGAGTCTCTGTCACTGATCATGTATTGTACATGATCGAGCTGATGGAACGATTGAGCAAGCTCGGCTTTCCCTTGCATGAGCAGCTTGGGAAAGATGCAATACTGAACTCGTTGCCCAAGTCTTATCTCCCATTCCTCACTCATTATAGAATGACAAAGCCTGAAGAGAACTACCACGGGTTACTGGGGTTGCTTCAGAACTTTGAGAAGGATCACCAACTCCTCAAGGAGTCGGTGAACTCAGTGGGAGGTTCGTCTTCTGGTTCTCGATCCTTTGAGAAAGGAAAGAAGAACAAGAAGAAGAAAGTGAAGAAGGTGCAAGTTCAGACTGAGACATCAGTGCAGAGCCAGACCAAAAAGATCAAGCCTGATAAGAGTCTATTCAACTGGTAAACACCCTAGATTAGATAGTGTGTCAGATATCTACTTATGGCACTGTAGGCTAGGTCATATAAACAAGAACAGAATAAACAGGTAGACTCAAGAGGGAATCCTCAAAGTCAGTGATTGTGAATCACTTCCAACCTGTGAGTTCTGTCTTCTTGGTAAAATGACCAAGTCATCTTTTACTGAAAAAGGTGAGAGAGCTACTGAGCTCTTGGGCCTAGTACATACTGATGTATGCGGGCCCATGAGCACCAGTGCTAGAGGTGGATATTTCTACTTCATAACTTTCACGGATGACCTATCCTGATATGGATATGTCTATCTGATGAAACATAATTCGGATTCATTTGAAATGTTCAAACGATTCTGAAGTGAAGTAGAAAAACAAACTGGGAAGAGTATTAAAACTCTTTGATTTGATCGAGGAGGAGAATACCATTCTAGTGAATTTCTCACATATCTAGGAGAGAGTGGGATTCTCTCCCAATGGACTCCTCCAGGAACACCACAGCATAATGGTGTGTCTGAAAGGAGGAATCGGACTCTGTTAGACATGGTCCGATCCATGATGGGTTTTGCTAGCTTGTCGATATCCTTCTGGGGATATGCACTCGAATCGGCCTGTTATCTATTAAATAGGGTTCCAAGTAAGTCTGTAATTAAGACTCCATATGAGATATGGACGGGACGTAAGCCAGCACTTTCACACCTTAGGGTCTGGGGGTGCTCGGCCTATGTCAAACGATTAGTCACAGACAAACTTGGACCTAGGTCTGACAAATGCTCATTCATAGGGTACCCCAAAGAGACAAAAAGATATTTTTTCTACCATGCTGATGAACAAAAGGTGTTCGTCAGTCTTAAGGCAATCTTTTTAGAAAAGGAGTTCCTTGGTGAAGGAACCGTTGCCTCTAAGGTTGAACTTGATGAAGTTCAACAGGTAGAAGGACCGACACCAATAGCTGAACCTGAGTCGGATATGATTAGATCAGATCCGGAGCCCAATATGCCTGCACCATTAAGGCGATCCGGTAGAGTACCGCATCAGCCGGACAGATACTACGATTTCTTGGTTCGGAACGGTGATCCCATCGAACTTGATGAGAATAATGAGGATCCGATCACCTATATGGATGCTATGCAGAGACCTGATTCCGAAAAATGGCTTGAAGCCATGAAATCCGAAATGGAGTCCATGAAGGTCAACGATGTATGGACATTGGTTGACCCACCTGAAGGGGTTAAACCCATTGGGTGTAAATGGGTCTTCAAAAGGAAGAGGGGCGCAGACGGAAAGGTGGAGACCTATAAAGCCCGTCTGGTTGCCAAGGGGTATCGTCAACGTTATGGTATTGACTATGACGAGACGTTTTCCCCTGTGGCAATGCTCAAATCTATTCGGATAATACTTGCAATAGCTGCCCATCTGGATTATGAGATCTGGCAGATGGATGTAAAGACAGCTTTCCTGAATGGAGAGCTGACTGAAGAGGTGTATATGATACAACCTGAAGGGTTTACATCCACAGATGAGTCCAAGGTGTGCAAGCTTCAGAGATCCATTTATGGATTGAAGCAAGCTTCTCGGAGTTGGAACATGCGTTTTGATAAGGTGATCAAAACGTATGGCTTCATTAAGAATGGAGAAGAGTCCTGCATCTATAAATGGGAAAATGGTCCAGTTGTGGTATTCCTTGTCTTGTACGTGGATGACATTCTCTTAATCGGGAATGACATCTCCGTACTACAGGGAATAAAAGTTTGGTTGTCATCACAGTTCTCCATGAAGGACTTGGGTGAAGCATCCTACATCCTAGGGATGAAGATCTATAGGGATAGATCTAAAAGGATGCTTGGGTTATCCCAGTCCATGTACATAGATACTGTGCTGAAGAGGTTCAGCATGGAGAATTCCAAGAAGGGCTATCTACCGATAGGCCAAGGAATTTCTCTCTCTAAGAAGGATTGTCCGACAACTCCTGAAGAGAGAGAGCATATGAGTAGAGTCCCATATGCTTCAGTCGTGGGATCTATCATGTACGCCATGATATGTACAAGACCAGATGTGGCATACTCACTAGGAGTAGTGAGTAGATACCAATCTGATCCTGGAGAAGATCACTGGAAAGTGGTTAAAGCCATCCTTAAGTATTTGAGAAATACTAAGGACCAATGGTTGGTTTATGGCGAGTCAGATCTGAAACTTGTGGGGTTCACAGACTCCAGCTTTCAATCTAACCATGATGACAACAGGAGTGTGTCGGGTTATATCTTTACTCTGAGTGGTGGAGCCATCTGCTGGAAGAGTTCCAAGCAGCATACTGTGGCGGACTTTGTTTGTGAAGCGGAGTACATCACAGCATCGGATGCCGCGAAGGAAGCTGTGTGGCTGAGGAAATTCATCAATGAGCTCAGAGTAGCATCCTCCTTCGATGGTCCAGTCCTGCTCTACTGCGACAGCACTGGTACCATAGCTCAGGTGAAGGAACCCAAAGCACATCAGCGGACAAAGCACATCTTGCACCGCTTCCACCTGGTCTGAGAGATCGTGGATCGAGGTGACGTCGACCTTCAGAAGATCGACTGAAAGGAGAACCTAGCCGACCCCTTCACTAAAGCCCTGGCAATAAAGGAGTTCGACAACCACAAGTCGAAGATGGGTATTAGATACTGTGCCGAGTGGCTTTAGGACAAGTGGGAGTTGTTGGGAAATGTGTCCCAAAAAGCCAATCGTCAAGCTGTTGACGGTTGAGCAACCAAGTATTGTAATTGATTTGTTAATAAATAAAATATATTTGGCATCTTCATCATAAGCTTTCATCTTCTAATGAACTCCGTTGTTATGATGAAGTCCTTAGGACTATTTAGATTCAATAAAGAGAGGATTTATCGATTAGTCCTTAAAACTGTTCACGACCAAATGATAGGCTGTTAATAAGGACGACAGCTTCTATCGAGCATAGGTCGCTGTAGGCCATATGGGTTGGTTGTCCTCTTAACCAAGGAGTGTGGAGACACTGGTATGGCATACAGGTGAGATGTAAGGGTACATCATCATTGAACGTGACCAACTCCAGAGCATTCTGCTATCGAGAATGTCTCTGATGGGATATAGATATAAGTGTCCCTTAGACTTGAGATCACCTCAGTGACTTGCAAGCAACTCACTGTGCTTTGGTACTGGACTAACTGAATTTTTAATTCAGAGACGGAAGGCTTCTGGGCACAGTCAAGTACTTGCGAAGTCAGAGTGTGATCGAGATGGGATTGACCACTCCAAGAGTTGGAGAAGAATGAGTCGCTGTATTTCAATTTAGCAAAATCTTGGCCAGGGTAATCCATCAGATGGATTTGATATTTTGAAATACAATGTGGACAACCTGATCAGAGTTGACAGTTGAACTCTGGGGTGTCCTATGATCATTTGATCAAGGGGATGAATTATATGAAAACTATATCCGCATGGTTCTAAGGATGTTGTTCTACACATTCGACCTATCCGGTCGTCGGGTATCATTGCTAGATGTCACTTCGATTGGTATAGGAATTTATTCCTATGCTACCAGATTAGGTTCGAACCTATGAGGTCACACACATTAGAGTTCATGATCCGATCGGATGGTTGATCAACGATTAAGAATCGTTCTAGGGTTAAATGATCAATACGATTGACATTTAACCCAGTACAAGTGTTACAGGAGGATCGATTAGCAATTTGATTGCTAATTGGTTTAATTTGATTAAGCCAATGGGCTGAGATTAAGTCTAATTAAATATGATTTAATTAGATTGTTTGGGCTTGATTGGATCAAGTCCAATTGGTTTATTGGATAAGCCAAGTGCAAGAAAAACTAGTCCTAGTTCAACTAGGACTTGGGTCAATCTAATTTCTAATTTGATTAGAAAATTAAATCAGATTTAAATATAATTTAATCTGATTAAATTAGGTTCTTAATTGGGTTAAGACCTATTTTAATTAGGTTGATCTAATTTGATTTGATTTGGTTTGGAAAACCAAATTAAAACAAGTCATAAGACAGAATCCTAGTAGGACTAGGATTCCACCTTGCACCACATAAGCCTTCTCCACGCCCTCTCTCTTATTCAATGCCAATCTCCACTTATTTTGTGCGACAAAAGCCCTCTCTCAGATCTCTCTCACGTTCACAAAAGGTCTCTTCTCTTCTTTCTTACATGGAAGGTGGTTTGGATCAAATCTAAAAGAAATAAGTTTGGATTTCGAATTCTATGAGATAGAGTTTTAGAAATCCAAAACTCTTTCAATTTTGCACCAAATTTATCCAAATTTGTTTTGGAATTTTTGTGGCTTTTAGGGTTTATATTGTGCACCCTTTTCTATTGATCCATCCATAAAAATATGAAGGAGGTGCTCAAGAGTTGGGCGTCCCTTTACTGCCATGTTTGGATAAGCCTTGACTAGGTGTTTGACCTAGACAAGGACTCTATCATATCTCTCTATATAAGACGAGTTTCTTATGAAATTTTAAGGAGAGATAGTTTTTTGAGAGTCCTTCTGCCATCCAAAAATCAGAGAGAAATACCTTTGGGTCGTGGAGATATAAAAGACACAAGTTTGGGCATTTAGAGAGAAAAACGTGAAGAAGAAGAGGGTCTTCTTTCTAG